>NC_137072.1:86562014-86845023 GCF_951640355.1 Cnephaeus nilssonii | reverse complement strand
CTCTCTCGCTCTCTCAACAATAAATGTTTAAAAATTCAATTCACAATGGCATCAAAATCTTTAAAATACCCATGAGTGAATCTAATAAGTTTCTTTTATAGAGAAAAACACAAAATGGACATATTAATTTTAAAATGCTGTAGTATTAATTCTGTAGTATTAATTATGAATAAGCTGAACACTGAAATACTAGAAACTGAGAAATAAACCTTTATATGAAATCTTAATATATTACATATCAGTGGGAAAAGGATGAATATTTTTGGCTGCAAATACTAGAGAACCAAAATGGCATAAACAATGAGGAGAATTATCTCATAAAATCAAGTCTTTTGAGGTAAGGCTCAAGTATCATTAAGGATTCAGGTTCTGTTCTGTCTTCCTCAGGATATCAGTAAGCTCTTCATTATCACAAAATGCTCAGTGTCACAAACATGCATCAAGAGAACTATAAAGGAGTTTGTTTCTTCATTATGTATCCTTCTATCATGGCAAAAGAAAATCTTTCCTAGAATTACCTTCGGCAAACTTCCCTCTACCTCTCTTTAGCTAGACCGGCTAAACCAATCACTAAGTGGGAAGTAAGAATACCAATATAGCCTGAGACCAATCAGGATTTGCCTAAATCATGTGGGAATAGAATAGACATGGAACAAAACTGGTGTTTTGCCACCATAAGAAAGAGAAAAATGACTGTTGGATAAGTAATCTACAGTACAATGGAATATTTCATAAATGGTGCAGGGGAAACAGGCTATCCATATGGAAGAAAAGAAAATTAGATCCTAATAATATCATAAACAAAATTAAGTTCCAGGTGGATTAAAAATTCAAATGTCAAAAGTAAAAATTAATTTTTAGTAGAAAATATATTTAGAAATTAGGGGTGAAAAAAGATTTCTAATATGAAATATAAATAAGCACCAACCATCAAGGATAATATTAATGAACTAGACTAAATCAAAATTTAAAACTTTCATACAATAAAATATACGGGAGTTAAAGTTAAAAGACAAAACATAGTCTGGGAGAAGCATTTGCATGATGTAAAACAGTTTTTGCTATTACCCAATAGAGAAAAAAAATGGGCAAAGTATAAGCAATTGATAGAAGAAAAAAATTGAATAGCCAATAAATATTATAAAACTTCATAGTTGTCAGAAAATCACAAATTTACACAAAGAGATAGCTCTGACCCACTAAAAAACTATTTACACTTAATAATCCTGAGTGCTAGATACTATGTGGGGAAAAAACTGTCATCCATTCCTAGCAGAAGGGTCAACTAGTTCAACTTCTTTGGTGAGCTATTTGATGATAGTTAGTAAACTCAACAACATGCATGGTCAACAATCTAACAATCTTTTCCAAGGTATATATCCTAGAGAACTCTTTTACATGTGTATCCAAGGGCCTATTCACGGATATTCATCTCATTCCTTCCTCTCTCTCTCTCTCTCTCTCTCTCTCTCTCTCTCTCTCACACACACACACACACACACACACACACACACACAATGAACAGCCTCACTATACATCAATATGAATTGGATAAATTGTTGTATATCTTTACAATCAAATAGTATGGTATAGTTTAAACAAATAAACTAGATCTAGACATGTCAATTTGGATTATCTTAAAAACAGAATGTTGAAAAAGCAGGTTGTTTAGGAATATTGATAGTGCGGTGTCACTTACATAAAAAATAAAGCCCATAACAATAATCTGTATTATTTATGAAAAAATAATTATTTAATAAAAATAAAGAAACAAGTAACACAGCTTATGATTACTTCTGGAAAAGGAACAAGGAGAATCAGGGAATGCCAGGGAAGGGTATGGTATCAGGAAATACATAGATATTTGTCATATTATTTTATGTAAGTTTGAAATACTTTACAATTGTTAAAAATACATCTGTTTACAAAAGTTTTCCATTAAAATATTTCATCGATCATGAAAAGGTCCCACCCCACATACAAATTTCTTCATAAAACTACAAATGGAGTTTGCCTCCCTTCATCTTTTATTAAGCACCTTTTTAAACCACATCCTCTTCTACAGGAAAGGTAGTAAGAATTGAATAAAGATGCCATGAAGATAAAAAAAAGGTCCAAGTGGCATCAAATTGAAAAGAGGTTTACAAAGGTTAGTCAAATGCTCAAGAAACATTCTTAGTATTGTGTGAGAAGCCAAAGATGTCACTGTCAAAATAAATAAAAAGCGTCTGGAAAAAGTTTCTAGTTAGATTTTAATTTGGTGTTACAAGGAGAATATGATACAGGGCATATGTCAACAATATGATGTATTACCAAGACTACAATAAATATCAGTGTTTTTCTCTGGAAGTGAAAATTTTAATTACTACTATCCCAAGAAGCTCCCACAGCAACATACCTGGAGAAGGAGCCTTTCGAAAGCCAGAAAGTTGTCCCACTTGGCAGTCTGCGGGTGCTTCAGAGTTTGAACCGTGGCCAGCCCAAGCTGCAGGAGTCCACAGTGACTCACTAGAGCTTTGAGGTTGTTCTTGAAGAGCTGAATATAGGACGTGAGCTGCGCCGGAGTGACTCTCCCTGGAGAAACATAATAATTTATCAGTGAACCCTCTTCTGGGAGTGGTAAAAAATAATGAGAAGAGTGCCATTGATAACATTAACTGCCTTATATTGGCACAGAACTTCAGAGCTGACTGCAAGCTTTGCTAAGCTGTTATGATTCTTACAACAACATGGTGACAACAGTGAAATTGAAATTATTACCTGCATCTTGCAAGTGAGGAAACAGATGTTAGGTGATCTGGATTGCTAGTAGAATTCATTTTCTAATTCTGCAATACCCCCTAAATAAGTTCTCAAATAAAGTCACACAAATAAATTGTTGAGCTCAACATGGAGTACCTCTCCAAGACATAAGAGTTAGCAATCTAAGAGGCCAAAAGGCAAAATTTCTAATTATGTGTGTATGTATAGAAAATAAAAGGAGAAATATGTTATGACTATAGCTAAAACTTTATCACTGGTATCAGTGGGTTATGATAATAAAACTGTAAAAGGTTGACTATTACACAAAATAAAAATGTATGGATAACCAGCGTGGCAAAAACACCAGAAGATAAGATACCAGAAGAAAGAGTTTGGTATGGGTGACAAAGCACATTTGCTACAATGATCACCTAGGTGTGGAACACGAAAACGCACATCATAAAAAACTATGATGAGCTTGTACAAAAACAAAAACAAATAAACAAAGCGCCTGTTGAAGATTCACTCCTTCAGAGCCTCTAAGTTCCACTTTTCCTATAGCAGTCCTTCGACTGAGTCACTTTCCACTCTCCAATCCATCAAATTCAATTTCTGCCATGAACCAGTGCTAAGCACAAAACTCCTAAACACCACATATTCTCCCTATTGGGCAAAGAGAAGGCAACAGGGCCAAACACAGATACAAGTCAAGTAAATCTTTCCTACACATCTTACCCATGCCGTTTGTTGGTTGCTCTCCGATGCCCGAAATCCAAGTTTGTTTGTTTTATCGAGGTTTGTTAATACTTGGCAATGAAACCACCTGTCTTGATTTAGCACTTCATAGTTTACACAGAGCAATCATGCCCTCTTTGGATTCTCATAGCAACTCTATGAGGTAGCCAACACGGCATGTGCTGTATCACTTAGCGCACCTGAGGCACTGTGGGTTCATTGCCTTACACAGTGCAAAATGGCAGGTATCACTTAATAAATGGTTTTGCTGCACAAAATATAAAGACCTTGACAGATGAAATGTATAAGCCTGAGACATACTCTTTCTTTTCATTACATTTTTTAAAGAGATTAAGAATTTTTGAAGCTCCTTCTTACCAGTTTATCAGGGTCAGCATCTAAAGAATAATAATAGTAGGAATGATAAGTAGGGAGTTGAGTCCCACTTGTTTCTTTGATCCCTCGGTAAAGCATGAGTTCATTCCTGATTCTCAACGCAGCAAGCTAATGATTTGCTCGCTTAATTACAATAGAGAACAGCCTCATGAATTCTGGTTTTGAGTCAGGTTTATTAAGGTATAATTTTCACACAAAATTAGCTCAAATTTAAGATCACTGGGAGCTCCATTTGTTTATACATTGTACTGCAGGCGATGGCAGTGTGGTTCCTGGACACACGGAGTTTTGCCTATCAAGAGAGAGATTCTTAAAATAATTATAAAAATAAGTATTTAATCATTATTGTGATAAGTGCTGCTAAGGAAAAATTCAAAATGTCTTGAAAGTGTGAATGGCTCTGCCTGACACGAAACTCCCTACCTCTCCAATGCTATCTCCTCACCTGAAGGAGCGAGAATTAGGCTCAAAATGCATGCACTCTATTCATAGTAAAATTGTCTATGAATTAGAGGGACTACAAGAAATGGAAATCATCAGAGATAGTCATGAAAGGGTCTGTTTAGATTTCGATTGTAATAATCATATGCTCAGTTTAAAGTTAAGAATGTCTTTGATTCAAAAATATAGTTGAACTTTTTATCCAGTTAGCAATTCCTAGCTCAGACTCAGACCCAGTCACCATATTTACCTAATGCCACCTTCCCAAAGGAGCAAATGGGTATCTATATACATAAAAGCCTAAGTGACCGTTACAACCGGTTGACCGAACGACCAGTCAACCAGTCACTATGACACACACTGACCACCAGAGGGCAGATGCTCAATGCAGGAGCTGCCCTTGGTGGTCAGTCCACTCCCACAGCCAACCTCCCGCTGTCCCTCCTCCTTGGCCAGCCAACCTCCCGCGTTCCCTACTCCCAGCCGGCTGGCCCCCAACCTCCCACAGTCCCTCCCCCTGGACTGGGCGAAACGGCTCCAATGGCCCTGATCACCCAGATCACCAGCCAGGCCGAGGGACCCAACCCGTACACGAATCATGCACCGGGCCTCTAGTAATTCATAAAGAAAATGCCAATAAAACACTACATTGTGAATTTAGCAATTATTCACCTTGCTCTATTCTGTTCCCCTCTGTATATCCCTTTCTTACACACACAAGCCATTAACACTTCATAAGATACAACATGAAAGCAGAATTTTTGGTAAAAATCCATAACGTGCTAATTATAATTCAGTAAAAGAGTGCCACACACAAAAGTTTTTAAATACAGGCTAGTGCAAATAGGCTAGTAACATTTTCAAAATCTTGAACTTAATCACAACCTTATACAAAACAAGCTGAAATCAACTCACCGACACCAAAAATGCTATAGTGAGATTAACGACTTGAGAAAGCACCTCAGTCTGTGTCAACTAAAACAGCAAGCAACTAGAACCAGGTGTTGAAAAAGCCATAGACAGAACATTTATTCATACCTCACATTACCAAAAAAAGCAAAACACTTGTCAGGCAGATTTACATGGTGATTTTAAAATGTCAACTCAGAAGGCTTTGCAAAATGTTTTTTAAAACCATAGAAACAAGGGTTATTTTATATCAAGACTGCATAACATATAGCAACTTTATGAAAACTGACCATTTGAAATTTGAAAATGGTCTTCAAGTAAGAAAAGCTATTAGGCTTTCTTTTTCTTTTTGATAGAGTTTCTAAGAAAGAGAAACAGGTTTCCGATTTCAACTCAGCTAGGAGAAAAACACAAAACTTTATTAACCACCAATTATATACTCGTATATATTTTAAAACTCATTAAAATATAATTATCTTTTGGGGAAAAGGGGCCAGATTTGGAAAACAAAATGATTTAATATAGTCTGTGATTCTTTAAAAATTAAATTGAATTGAATTCAAATGCATAATGGAGTCTATTTTTCTACTTACTATATACACTCAATAAATTATAACTCTCAACTTGTTTTGTGACTTGTTAAAATAATTTCAAGTATCTACACATAGATGGTTCTTTGTTGATATTCTTAAAGAATATTCAATGCCAAGTTTGATTTAATTGTAAAACTGTGTTTTAATGGTAGAACACAACCACCATCAGAAATTTTGTCTAAAATAGCATATTTAGTACTGCATGTTATTTTAAAAAAAACTCTTACTATAAGAAATAATAATATTTTCATTGCATGTATTTATTCATTTTCTTGAAAGCATGAAGGAAAACCCAATGGGTGAAATTTGAATAAACAAACATGTATTTTAAGACTTGCATTCCCAGAAATCATCATTTCATTATCTCCTTTTCAATCATTTTTCAAATATAATAAAGGCAAAGTACATTATTATACTAAATGGAATGTGTTGTGCTAAAACTCTAGTTTATAAATATTAACTCACACACAAATTGCATATGGGAATAATTTCAGTATTACACAAAAGTCACAGCTATTCATTTGTTATTTTTTCTCATTATTTTAACATTTTATGTCACCAAGTATCAGCCGAGGATCTCAAAATAAAGAACATAGCTAAACGCTACAACCCACAAGAGGCACAGGCTGAAGTAAATTTCTCAGAAAAGGTATGCAGAAAGCAAAGTTCTTTTACGTCTGAAAAGGCTTTTTCTTGCCCTCATAGTTTATCTGGGTCTAGAATTCTTGGTTATAATACCTTGCTTCACTATCTTCTGGTTTTCAGGCCTGCTGCTGAGGAATGTGTGCTACTCTCATTCTTGTTCCTTTGTAGTTGAGCTTCCTTTTTCCATCTTGTGGCTCTTAGGATCTTCTCATTTTCTTATACTCAGGATTTACAGTTATTATGTCTAGTGTAGAGGGTTTTAAATTCTTTCTACTTATTTTTCAGTAAGCCTATTCAATTTGATTATGCTTTCTTCACATCTGGGAAAGTATTACATTCTTCCTTTACTAATTTCCTATTCTTTGCTTTCTCTCTTTTATCTTTTCTATTTTTTCAATGTCTTGTTCTTTCTACATTTTAGGAAATTTTCTTGATTTATATTTAAACTTGGGCTGAATTTTATTTGCACAATAATATCCGTATTTCCAAAAGCCCTTTTTAAAATAGCAACTTTACTGAGATATAATGCAAAAAAATGTAAAATTCACCCTTAAAAGTGTACAATTCAGTGGTTTTTAGTACATTCAGAGTTGTGCAATCACCACCATTATATAATTTGAGAACATTTTCATCACCCAAGACAAAACCATAACTAAATTTCCTCAGCTATGAAAAAGATATACAGATATAAAGCCATATATATTATAATGTAACCTGAATGAAATTTCAGTTCGGAGACATAACTGTACTTGGCTATACCAGGAAACTGAGAAACAACAAAAATGAGAACATTCTAGTAACTATAGCTACAACTGAACTCTGACTTTTTAAATATAATAATACTGTCATAGCATCATTTTTATTGTATTTAAAATTTTTAATAGAAGTATAAGTTCATCAAAGGTAAAAGAGGAATAGAAGAGTACTAAATGATGGAACAAAACAAACAATAAAAATAAACCTCTTATTTTCAGCTACCCAAAAAGGCTTTGCTTAGAATAAATGAAAGAAAAGGCACCGCAGCAAAGAGAGAGCCACCTGCCAGAATGTAGGGGTAACTCTAGACTCGGAAGCCTCAGGTATAATGGAAGTGACAAGTAAAACATAAAGCATACAAATTGTAAGTGTACAGTTCAATTAATGTTGACACATGTATCTATCCATGTAACCACCATCCAGCTCAATGTATAGAATATGTCTAGAAGAGTCCCTTGTGTTCTTATCCAATCAATAACCCCACAAAGGTAACATTACTACTCTTATCTCCATCACCACAGATCATTTTGTCTGCTTTTGAACACTATGTATATGGAATTGTACATTTAGTATACTCTTTTGTGTCTAGCTTATTTTGTTAACATTATCTAAAATCTCCATCTTTCTTTACTGTATTTTATCGCTCTAGTTTCTTCATCCTTTCTGCTTTGACGGACTTGGGTTTTACAATTTGGGGCCACTGTAAATAATGATGCTATGAACATTCTAATACATGCCTTTTGTTAGACATAAGCATTCATTTGTATTGAAGAAATGCCCAGGTGTGAAACTGCTGGGTGGTGGGTGCATACTTAGCTTTAGTTGATCTGTCAGTTTTCCATAGTTGTATCAATGTCTTCAGACATTTTAAATTTGATTACATTTAACAATTTAACATAATTTTTAGACTATACAGGTAATGTTTAAAATGAGGCACAACTGTATGATTGTTTTCTTCAAGGTATTTTATGCTGCATAGCAAAAACCCTCATAAGAGTAAGAGAAAACAAATTATACATTTTAAATTTGATTCAATTTAACATAATTTTTAGACTATACAAGTAATGTTTAAAATGAGGCACAACTGTATGATTGTTTTCTTCAAGGTATTTTATGCTGCATAGCAAAAACCCTCATAAGAGTAAGAGAAAACAAATTATAATAGAAACTATATTACCATACTATTAGTATGTATCTTTATTTTTTTTCTCATTATTTGTTTACTAGTACATGTTTATTTACCTACTTTCTTACCTAATTATAGAGAGAAAGGCCTGGAGGACAAGATTCTAATTTAGAAACAAAGATTGTACTGAAGAGCAAGATGGTGGGGAGGAGGAAAGGTACTTTAAACTTTCATTTTACAGATGTTATAACTGGAATTTTCTAGAAGCATGTGCTAATATTACTTTTTAAATATTCTCTTGATTCTGAAAGAAAATCATGTATGCCTCATATAGAATGAACAGACATGTATTTTTCTCTAGAAATTTTGAGTTTATTACTATCACTGATTTATACAATAGATGAAGCATTATTATTCAACAGATGAAGCAATAGAAGAAGAATAACTGCCTGCTTCCCACCACTATCGAGACCACAGGGCAAAGAAATCTGGTTAACATGCAGGTGGAAAGATTTAAGTCAGACATGAGAAAAAAAATTTCAAGATCGGGATGACCAATACACACAGAAACAAGTTATTAAAGGGGGAAGAGGGAAGACATTACCAATCTTCTCCCATAAGGATTTGAAGGTCAGTGTATACAGCCATCTGTATAGTGAAACTTGGATAAAGCCCAGCTGGGAATGGATGTCCACTTTTATAACACCATAAATACTGAAGACGGTTTTCTGGGATATCCTTTAAACAGTATACATTTCTTGTAGCACAGATTTTTATCTCTACAGTATTACCAAGAGAGAATAAGAAACTAACATAAAAAGAGCATTTTATTTATAAGAATCAATTCAATCAAATGGGTCCAAAGTTCAGAAATCTATTGCAAGACATGTTTTCAGGATAGTACAGAATAAAGTGTAATTGCTACATGACCAGGGGTCACAAATAGAAAATAAATAGCTCTCCCTGAAAGTTATACAAAACAGTGAAATATAAAACCACCAGAAACACTTATGGCTTGGCTTTCTTTGGAAATGGAGCCTTCCTGAAGTGACTTAGACATTGCATTAACGTATATACACTCAGCAAAGAGCATGGAAAGAGATAGATGGATTACCCCTGCTATCCAGGGGCCAGACTACCAGGCTACCAGGGAAGGAGCATTTCCTTGGTGGGTCTACTCTGACTTGGAAATAAATGCCTGTTCTCAGGAGAGCCTCTACATAAAGAAACTTCCACCCTGCAGCCAACAGCCTTCTAATCACATCATTTTGTTTGTTGGGCTTTATAAATTTCTTGCCCATATTCTCATGTTAAGGATCCCTTAAGTTGAGAAAACATAAAGATCAATAAGAGGAAGAGGAGGATGAAGAAGAGGAGAGAAAAAGAAGAAAATGAAGATGTAACAATTTAAGTTAAAAAAAAATATAGAGCCACAGGTAGATGCTTGAAGAAGGGACCCTAGAAATTCAGATTCCCATTTTGCAGATGAGGAACAAGAGAAACAGAGGCAACTAACTCTGTTTTAGGTAATAAAGTATAAAAGGAAATCATTTGTTTCGTGACTTTAACACTTTCATACATTATTATTTATTAATTCAATGAAAACTCTTTCTGTCTCTTTCTCTAGATTATCTTCTTCTTCATACCCTAAATGGATGTATCCCTTAAGGCTCTGCCTCCAACCCCCTTCTCATTCATCCTACCTTCTCTCTCTGGATGATCAATCTTATATTTCCTTTAGAAATATTTCTATATTCCTTATATTATATTTCCTTTAGGAAATTATGTTTCCTTTAGATTAAAGCTTCAACATAACCACTAGGTAACCAAATCCCAAATCTCTACTTTCACTTCTGGAAACCATTACTCTAGTCACATATTTCCCACTGAGATGATCAGGGAACAAATCCTGCAGAGAGAGTAATTCCACCCCTAGATCTGGTAGAGTACTCTTCATATACAATTACATGGCCATTGGTCATTATTTTCATAATGTGTTTTATCTGCCCAGAAGGCAATAACTAATTTCATTAGGCTATACACTCCTTTTACAGAACACCTTAAATTTCACAAACACTATGTTTCATATATGTAACCATCTCATCTAATTGTATAGGTACTAGAATCCCCATTTTGCAGACAGAAAAACAGATTCAGCAAATTTAAATAGCTTGTTCATTTGAAAACAAGATAATATTTTATGTTTCCTATCAACAACAAGGATCTAGTAATTGTCTATTACTTCTACATCTGGATATGTCTAGAAAAAATTTCCATGAGGTTTCCCCTCTTCTATTTTCACATCTAACTATGATTCCAATGATCTCCAGGAAACTGCCAATGTTCCACTGCAGAGGATATGGCACCCTTTTAAGTAATGGTTCTCAAAGATGTTCCACAGACCCCAGGGTCCCTGAGGCACTTTTAGATAGTCAGAAAAATCAAAACTATTTTCATACTAGTACTAAGATGTTACCTGAATTTGTTACTATGCTGTATTTGCACTGACGGTACAAAAACAATGGTGGGCAAAGTGCTGGTGCCTTGGTGTCAATCAAGGCAGTGGCACCAAATTAAATAAACAGACAATTTCACTTCAGAATGGCCATGATGAAACTGTAAGTGTTATTAATTTTAATAAATCTGAACCCTTAAGCAAATGTCAATATTCTGTGTAAAGAAATGAGAAATATACAAAAAGTACTTCTGGTGCATACCAAAATACAATGATTGCCTTGAGGAAAAACACTGGTGTGACTGAATTGTGAACTGTTCACACTATTTTATGGCACAAAATTTTTACTAGAAGACAACGGAAAAACTGGTTCTTCACACATTTTCCCCCAAAAAATGAATGAAATGGGTCTATCACTTCAAGGAAAACAACTGACAGTTTGTATTGTCAATGACTAAAGTCAAATTTTCGTGTGAAAATCATAATTCTGGGAGACTTGTATTTGTCCCCATATCTTTACATTCCCAATACTTAAAGATTTTCTAAAGATATCAATGGGGATAATAACAAGTGTGGTTTTGTTATATCGTATAATATGTGTCAACATCTGGACAATGTGCATAATTTAGAGAACCATTATTTTCCAAGTGTCACAGGATATGTCTGTCCTTTCAAAGTGCAAGAGAGACCAATGGATTTTAATATAACAAAGTATAGAGAATTTAATGACATGGATTCATATTCTACATTGCAATTAATCTATAATAAATTTCAGTCCTATTCCTTGTCATATGTAAGGCCTTAGACAACTTAAATTTTCTCTATTCCAGTTTCCTTACCTGAAAAATAGAATAGTAATGGTACCTATCTCACCAGAATTACTGTGAGAATTAAATAAGATAAATACATGTAAAGAATTAGAAGAATACCTGGCACATTGTAAATACTCAATAAATGTTATTTTCACTTTCTTATCATCTTTATGTTCCTTAAAGCTCTCATATATATACAGAAGTCATGTAACATACTGGAAGTCATGATTTTTTTTTCTTTCATTTTATGACCCTGTAACATATTTCCTTCTAGGAATCTAGGTTCATCCTTATTCCTTTACTTCCAAATTTTGTTCTTCCATTTCAACTTGATAGTTTGATTTTTAAACTCATAAATAATTAAGAATTTGGGCTAGGAATCTCAGCAAAAAAAAAAAAATTTTTTTTAATTCCTTCCAGTAAAATGTACTAATATTTACTAGATATCTAAGAGCAGGTTATAACTAAGAAAACATTTTTAAAATATAGAAATAAAGTTTCCAGAAATAAATTCTACCTATTAACCAGATTCACTATCTATACTCCATATTAACAGAATTATTTAATCAAAAAAAGTAAACCACCAAATTCCTTTTCTAAAATCAAAACATTAGTTCTCTGACTTTTTAATCAAAAGAAAAATGCTATGCCATACCTAGCTGGTTTGGCTCAGTAGATAGAGCATCGGCCTGCGGACTAAAGGGTCCCAGGTTCAGTTCTGGTCAGGGGCACATGCCTGAGTTGCAGGCTCAATCCACAGTAGGGAACGTGCAGCTGATCAATGATTCTTTCTCATCATTGATGTTTCTATTTCTCTCTCTCCCTCTCTGAAATCAATAAAAAATATATTTAAAATAAAAGAAAAAAAGCTATTTAAAACTTAAATTTCATTCAGCCAGATTCTTCTAAGACTGAAGACAAAGCTGAATGTGGTGAAAAATGAAAATGGGAAAAATAAGATGTGTAATACCCTGGTGAAGAAAGGATAACATTTATGTGACTCGACAATTAGCAGATAATTCTAAAGGTGAGAGGCCAAAGCATGTCTGTCTGCTCAACTGTTTTGCCAGCACAATAGTTCATTCATTAATTCAAAACCACTCAAAGAGTTTTCATCCACATTAAGAAGGTAGGGAGGATTTTTTAAAGGGGAAGGTGGGAAAGTATGGGTGAAATAGAATGAAGGAAGGGTGGTCCAAATCAATTTTGATAGTTTTAGATCAACTAAAGAAACTAAAAGAATTATTATTTGTATACAAGGACTCTCCTAGAATTCCGAAAATTGAGTCTAAGAAAAGGGGTCATTCTTGAGCCCCAAGAGTAGTGTGTACGTATTCCCTCCCTACTCTTTTGACAGTTTACAGATACTTCAATACTTTTATCTACATGCCATGCTGGCTAAGTTGGCTCACCAATTAGAACAGGCTTACTTACATGAACTCCCTTGGAGCCTGCAGTCACTGTCTATCCTGGGTGAAGTGGATACACTTACCCATACTCATCTTGATTGGCAGGTTTTCTCTGCTTGCTGCTTCCACTAGATGTCTCCGGACTTCCATCACTGCCTCTTTGTGCTTGGTGTTCAGTAAGGCTTCCCACAGGGCTTTGGCTGCAGTATCACTGCAATAAAACCACAGAGAGCTTTAGAATAAATTTCTACCAAATAATGGAAAAGGCTGAAAGCAAAATAATTTCTAAAATATCTTCTTTGAGCACTAAAGTAGTCTTTCCTACTGATAGATTCTAGGCATAGGATTAAATGAAGACCATCTAATCCATTTTAAACAGCACAAAATATTGAGATATTAGGGACACAAAACCAAGCAAAAAAAAAAAAAAAGGAATAAAAGCTATATTGTGCTTTGAGAAGTGGGGGAAAACTATATGATATTTTTTAGGTATGATACTTTTTTTTTTAGATTTTGCATTTTAAAGTATTTCAGAGAACAGTTCAAATTGCTACAGTAATATATAAATGCTATATAAGCCAAAATTAATACATGTTCAAAAAATGATTTATCAGTGATTATAAGCATAACAATGTGAGATAACTTACTTGTATGGAAAGCACAGAGCAATTAGCAATGAGAATTCCTGTTAAGAAACTACTCAATAGAATTCCTAATGAGTAGGTTTTCTATTGAACGAAAATAAAGAATTAGGCTAAATAACCAAGGTCTACTTTCGGCCTTAGGTTGGAAGGATGGCACATCCTTCACCATTAACTAGGATAACAGAAAGAAGCCCTGCATTGTGCAGGGTCTCATCTGGGCTCACTTGTCCAACAGCCCTCTGTCTCACCCACCACGTCATGTTTAAATTATAAATGAGCACAGTGTTCTTCCCGGAAGACCTCTACATCAGCCAAGTATACACATTTGTAGTAACGTTTCAAAACCTGAATATAAAGAAACAAAGATGACTTCTGTCCCTTTCCAATGACTTTTTCCTTCACTTAAAACTCTACTAACATCTCTTACTATCCAGTTAGCTAATAGTGTGAAAATGAATGAATTTTTAAAGTTTGGTTTTAAAAGTTATATCTAATTAGATATTAATTTAGCTTTAAAGTTATACCTAATAATATATATCTTTTAAGTTCAAATTTGATTGGGAATAATGGAATGATGTACTTCAGTGCTGAGTTTCATGTCTGGCACATACTAATCTTTCATTAAAGAGTTAGTTGTATTAACATCTATTTTTTTTTCTAGTGAACTAACATCACTGCTCAACATATGCTACTTGTTTAGATCTAATCAAAACTGTCATTATAACTCTGCACCCAATATTCTATGTTTAATTTAAATAAGCAGGTAAACTACAAGCCAAGCCCATTCCCGTGGCTGAGATATAGATAAATACAAGGAATAAGCTTTCAATGACTTAAAGGAAGAAGAGGCAGAGATACAAACAGAGAAATTATCCCCTAAAAGAAGTGTGATAAGAGGCATGATCAATGCTGGCACAGATGTAGCTGGTAGCTCAGAGGAGGGCTCTAATCCTGGCTTGGAGGGCAGAAGCTCAGAAATTGGTTTCTACTGGAAATATGAGCAAGTACACAGATACATGAATTCCAAAAACAGCCAAGGGAAGAAGTTATAACTGAATCTGGGAAGGAGAATGGTAAAGAAAGTCCACAAAGAATATATAAAATCTTTATCACAAAACAAGAGGAAGGAGGATGTTTCAATATGTGCAGATTCCTAGGTACACAACATGAATGAGGACTGTTTTGTTCCATGCTAAAGTGCCAGGGAAGGGGCATTAGAAGTAAGTGCAAAAGAGAAGGTGGGAGCTACTCTCGTAGGGTCCTGCATTACTTTCCAAGGCTTGTCAACTTCAGTCTGTAGGTAACAGGTCGCCAATGAGCATGTGCTTGATTTCACATTCTGATTAGAGTACCGTAGCTGAGCAGTTGTGAACAGTCTTAGTCATCATTCAAAACTAGGTCTATTTCCTGTGGGGTTTTGGGAAAGTTACTTAACTTCTCCAAAGCTCTGAAGGCAATGGAAAACCACTACAAAATTTTGAGCAGGGAAGTTAGTCCCAGTTTCCCCAATTTATAGTACACAATCTTTCCCTACTTTCATTCTCCAAAGCACTTCTCTGCAAAACACAGGGATTTCTCACATACTATCAACTCTGTACACAGAACTTCTAGAGTATTTACTGCCCTCTATTCCATGAGTATAATACAGAGAGTCTTCAAGATCACAGTAGGTTAGGCAATACTATGGTTGCCCCATCAGATTAGTGTGGTGATTGAAATGTGGGCTCTGGGGTTAGATAAATCCATGTTCAAACTGACCATGCACTCTTCACCCACAGTAGCTACATGGCCTCTTTAGTCTTCCTCAGGCACTCCAAGCTTAGGCACTCCTTTGCCAGTAATTCTCTTCCTACAAATATCCCCTCTCTCTTCAGGTGCCTGCTAAAATGTCACCTTATCAGAGAAGTCCTCCTTACTGCCCTATATAAAAGAGTGATGACAGCCCATCCCAGCACCGTAACCTAGCACTGCCCTCCCCCCCATTTCCCCTTCACTGGACTTTACTGTTCTACATAATCCTATTACCATATGACTTATTATATGCTTCCATGTTTGCCTATCTCCCTCATAGAAGGTAAGGTCCTTTTATGAAAACAGGTCCTTATTTTACTCATTGCTAATTTCCCAATACTTAGAACAGTGCCAGGCCTGTGGTAGGTACACTTAATAAAAATGAATGAATGAATGAATGAATGATGCTTGCTAGTTATGTAACCTGTTCACATAACTAATCCTTTCTTTACCTCTGTTTTCTCATCTGTGAGATGGAGGTAATAATAGTGATCACCTCACAGGTTGTAAGAGTTAAATAAGATAATGTACATAAAGCACAATAAATATGAGTACTTATGTGGTTGTTACTACTACTACTACTACTACTACTATTGCTACGAAAAATATTATCTTATAATTCAATGTGTTCAAGGGTTTGTATATAATTAGGTGAATTCACTTCATTATACTGAATAATTTTTACACAACACTGATTTGTTCATATTAATTAAGTCACTTGGGGCTTGTACTCTCTGGTTCTTTTCTAGTAAAACATTTTAGACGAAATACATAGTTTCCATGATCTCTAACACTGATGCCAACTCATGTTTCCTGGAAAATTGTTTTTTTAATGTAAGCCATTCTGATTGTCTAGATATGTGTGACAGTTTCTAATATCCAATTCCTATACAAAACACCTTACTAACCCCCGAATCACACATGGTCGCTTTAAAATTACCCAGTTAATATTAATACACTAATTCTGGTTCTCTAAATAATCAGCACTGAAGAAGTCAAGATCATACTTACTGACCACTCTACTGTGTTCTGCACCCATGTCTTCACCAATCACTCTGTTACTGCTGCTTGGTGGTTTATACACATACTCCTATATGAGCATCTGAGTTGAGTATGGGCGTTAATCACTGCCTTTCTCTAATATGCTCAGAAAAGTCAATCCAATAGACATTTCACACCACTGAAGTTTCACATGAAATCAATTCCTGATGTTGAATTGTATAAGTCAAGAAAAGTTCATTGAAATCCATTCTATAATCACGATGGCATATTTTATATCATTCTTTATCCTCTCCAACTGTACAAACTCTCTATTTTCCTGACGAGGAAATGAGCACTGCACAGGGGCTATCACAATAGGGCCAGTGTAGTCAACTAGTGGTAGTCAGTGCTGTAGTCTAGTAGCAGCATGGGTTCTGGAACCAAACAACAGAGGGTTCTTCTTATTC
Source organism: Cnephaeus nilssonii (assembly GCF_951640355.1). Classification (NCBI taxonomy): domain Eukaryota; kingdom Metazoa; phylum Chordata; class Mammalia; order Chiroptera; family Vespertilionidae; genus Cnephaeus; species Cnephaeus nilssonii. The sequence goes on along the minus strand of NC_137072.1, from coordinate 86,828,121 downwards.
TGCCACTTGCTAGCTCTATGTCCCTAAGAGAGTTACCTAACCTCTCTGTACATGTTTCCTGTTAACTAGGGATGGTAATAGTTTCAGTGGGTTATTATAATTGAATGTACTAATATATCTAAAGCACCTAGAACAATGCCTGGCACATATTAAGTAATCAATAAACATAGCAGCCCTGGCCGGCTTGGCTCAGTGGATAGAGCGTCAGCCTGCGGACTGAACGGTCCTGGGTTTGATTCCGGCCAAGGGCACATGCCTGGTTGCGGGCTCGATCCCCAGTGAGGGGCATGCAGGAGGCAGCCCATCAATGATTCTCTCTCATCATTGATGTTTCTCTCTCTCTCTCTCCTTCTCCCTTACTCTCTAAAATCAATAAAGAAATATAAATAAATAAATAAATAAATAAATAAATAAACAAACAAACAAACAAACAAACATAGCAGCAGCAATAGTAATAAAAAATATCAAAGGTCATCCCTAGCTGGTTTGGCTCAGTGGATAAAGCATCGGCCTGCAGACTGAAGGGTCCCAGGTTTGATTCCGGTCAAGGGCACATGCCCAGGTTGCAGGCTTGATCCTCAGTAGGGGGCATGCAGGAGGCACCCTATCAATGATTCTCTCTCATCATTGATGTTTCTATCTCTCTCGCTCCCTCTTCCTTCCTTTCTGAAATCAATAAAAATATATATTTTTTAAATTAAAAAAAAATCAAAGGTCAGCATTTCCTCATAAGATATAGGAGGAAACCTGTTTCAAAAGCACATTAGTCATTTTCATCAACATGTATACTCATATGGATAATCACTGCCAGTAGCTTCGTTTTTTAATGCAGAATTCATTATGATATCCATTGAAAGACTAAAAACTTCAATTTAAGCAATCCCTTTATAATGGCAAGTTGATGTAAAGAATTTTGATATAGATTAGAGACTTAGAGCTATAGTAAGTCAATTTAATGAAGATTTTTAAGCAATGACTTCTGGGCCAGCTTCCTGCCCATTTATTTAATTACACTGAAATTCTGGAGACTGAACCAACAGGATATTTTAACATTAGTTTTGCCTAGCTGATGTGGCTCAGTGGTTGAGCGACGACTTATGAACCAGGAAGTCACAGTTCTCCCATTTAGGGCACATGCTTGGGTTGCGGGCTCGGTCCCCAGTGAGGAGCATGTGGAAGGCAGCAGATCAATGATTCTCTCTTCATTGATGTTTCTGTCTCTCTCTCTCTCTCCCTCTCCTTTCCTCTCTGAAATCAATAAAATTATATTTTTAAAAACTAAAACTAGAATTGTTACTTTTATGAGGAGTTCGATTCCATAAATATTTCCAGGCTGACTTAAAAAGTAGATGCACAACTTTTGTGGTAATGTGAACATTAGAGGCAATGTTAAATTAATCATCCTTACATCTGCAGCAGGACACTACCTAACCCAACACAGATGAAAACCTATTTTGAATTTTTGAAGGCATCCAAAGAAAGTTTTATAATATGCCTGAGAAAAACAGTACTATTTTAAACAAATCAAACTACTATTAGATTCTATTTATACCTAATCTAAACCCTTTTTGCTCTACTGTAAACCTTAGTCTTACTTAGGGTTAGTCTTCTCTCTTAAGTTTAAGAACAGCTGGATAACGTCTTTTTAACAATCAGGCCCACCCAAAAATAGTGTTTTTCTTTTTTACATGAGTAATTTAAGATTTTTGAAAAGTAAATAAAATGTAATACTAGAAAATAATTTTAAATACCATCACTACATTCTATTTTAGAAGCATTTCAGGATTTACAATACAACTTCTTATAACTCATTTGATCCTAACTTCATGAACTAAACTAGTATCCCTGACCCAATTTAAAGACCCTCAGAGAAGCCAACTGTTTTACTTAAGTACACTCAACCTGTAAATGGCAAAACCAGAACTCATGTCCAGGTACATGGCTTCTGAGCCCAATGACCTTTCTACTATACTATGCCATGCTTGTATTATGCAAATCATCAAAGAGCATCAATTATGTAGAATGTCAATTATTTTCAACTTTTCATGATGATTTTCTTTTCTTTTCTTTTCTTTATTTTTTTTAAAATATATTTTATTGATTTTTCACAGAGAGGAAGAGAGAGGGATAGAGAGTTAGAAACATCGATGAGAGAGAAACATCGAGCAGCTGCCTCTTGCACACCCCCTACTGGGGATGTGCCCGCAACCAAGGTACATGCCCTTGACCAGAATCAAACCTGGGACCCTTGAGTCCGCAGGCCGACGCTCTATCCACTGAGCCAAACCGGTTTTGGCAGATGATTTTCTTTTCAAATCCTTAATACATTCTCTATCTTCCCCTTAAGTTTACAAGTGGGCCCCACGTAAGACAATGTAATAGGGCGAATAGTGAAACAAATCCATAGTAACTCATGAAGCAGGTAAAACTTGCTCTCAGAATTTTGAACACTTTCTGTTTTAAACAGTATCATACTATTCCCCTTGTAGGTCACTATAGTCATTGACAGTCACTTTGCTATACAATGCCAATCACTTTTATTCAACTCCCTTCTTTAACTGTTTCTCTCCAAGAAGATTTTGCGAATTTTAAATCATTCTGCACATATATCATTTAAACAACTAAAAAGGCAAAAAAAAAAAAAGCCTAAATTGCCCTGAGGTATTATTTCCAATCTAGATTTTACTTGATATTCATTATATTCTTGGAAAAGAAAGAAGGAGAAATAGCCTCTAATGATTTACCACTGATAAAACTGAGAAAAATGTTCTACTTTTATATTGTACTAGAGGCCCAGTGCACAAATTCGTGCACGGGTGGGGTCCCTCTGGGTGGCCTGCAGGGATCGGGCCGAAACCCACAGTCCAACTCTGCCTGTAGCTCCTACCTGCCGCTCACGCTCATCCCAGCCCCACTGTGCCTGCCGTGGGCTCGTGCCCAATCAGTCCCAATTGGGAGAGGATTGCACTGCCACAACAGCGCTTGCCAGCCATGAGCCCTGTGTCTGGCACCCTCCCAAGGGGAGTGGCCTGCATGATCGGGCTGAAACTGGCTCTCCAACAACCCCCAAAGGGTTCTGGATTGCAAGAGGGTGCAGGCCCAACCAGTGCACCATTGGGCTGGGGAGGGACCACGGGAGGGCTCCAGGGCATGTCCCGCCCATCTTGCTCAGTCCCGATCAACCAGACCCCAGCAGCCAGCTAACCTACCGGTAGGAGCATCTGCCCCCTGGTGGTCAGTGCATGTCATAGCAACTGGTCGACCAGTTGACTGTCTGCCCCCTGGTGGTCAGTGCATGTCATAGCAAGTGGTTGAGCAGCCTTAGCATATCATTAGCATATTATGCTTTGATTGGTTGTTCGGTTTGTCTGCTGTTCAGTCTATTTGCATATTACCCTTTTATTATATAGGACTAGAGGCCCAGTGCACGGGGGGTGGGGGAGATCCCCTCAGCCCAGCCTGCACCCTCTCCAATTCGGGACCCATTGGGGGATGTCTGACTGCCAGTTTAGGCCCGAGGATCGGGCCTAAACTGGCAGTCGGACATCCCTCTCACAATCTGGGACCGTTGGCTCCTATCTGCTTACCTGCCTGCCTGCCTGATCGCCCCTAACTGTCCCTGCTTCCAGCCTGATCACCCCTAACTGCCTCTGCCTGCTGGCCTGGTCGCCCCTTACTGCCCCCACTGCCAGCCTGGTTGTCCCCAACTGACCCCCTCTGCCGGCCTGGTCATCCCTAACTGCCCCTCCACTGGCCTGGTTGCCCCTTACTGCACTCCCCTGCCGGCCTGGTCACCCCACACAGCCTGCTGTTCAGTCGTTTGGTCGTTCCTCACTAACTCCCCTGCTGGCCTGGTCGCCCCACGCAGCCTGCTGTTCAATCGTTACTGTTACTATGATGGTGTCCCGGACAATTTGCATATCCGTCTATTATTAGTATAGATGTTTCAAGGAATCTATTGAAACAAATAATAGAATATTTGTCCTATGAAAATATCCATTTTGTTACTATGAAATGGAATTAGTTTCAACATGGTCAGTAACTACATGTCAAATACATATTTAATGTATGTTCTTTTTGGTTAAACTGATAATCTTGTATCCTTAAAAATCAAACTATTATAGCAAATTGTCCAGTTTGAAGAAGACTACAGGCTAAGAATATAAACACAATAACCTGCTACAATTAACTTTTTTAAAGTCTCAGAGGACTTCTGTATATGAAGATATGGTTCTTTCAGTTAATGCTTGGCTCTTTATTCACCAGAATTACTCAATTATGAATGAAATCTTAGAGTTGTTTTCGTTTGGCATGTATGAAATGTCAAGTGCAGTCTGCTAGAAATTAACAGGATAGTCGTCACCAAATAAAATATAAATGAGACAGCATTAACTTTCAAAATGTGGCTGAATGTTGAATCCTGGTGATACTTCAATCAAATGAAAGGCATGCAATTAAGAGACTGAGGGTGAAATGTGAATGAATAGCATTATCTTGTGACTAAACTCAGAGAAATGGTTTCTTCAAGGCATGCTCAGGAAGTAAAGCTTACTCACAGGATTTGTAAGAGCAATCACAGTATTCCAACAGAAATACAATGATCTATAATAATAAAAGCATAATATGCTAATTAGACCAGATGTCTTTCCGGATGTCCTTCCTTCCAGACAAAGCCACAGCAGGCAGGGGCCGCGGCAGAGGCGGCAGAGGCCCCCGGCCACTGCGGCAGCAGGTGGGGGCCAAGGTCAAGGCCCTTGCATAAATTTCGTGCATCAGGCCTCTAGTAACAAAATAAAAAACAAACAAACATTTTCAACTAATTTTAAACAGACAGCAATCTGAGTCATAGTGTTTCCCAGCAGGAAATAATGGCTTCCATCAGTGGTGAGCTTAATGAGCTCTAAATGTAGGTTTGTTAATCAAATTATTCATAAAGGTTTCAACAGTCATCTTTCCTCTTGACTACTTTTTAAAACAATTACCTCATCTTTAACAAAATTATCTGTTACCCTTCATTTCAATAGGAGAGAAAGCAGCTAAACACAAAAGGACAGTAAAGTAGACCCGTGGCAATGGAAAGGCAGTGGGGGGGAACTTAACCAAAGAACTTACATGCATATATGCATAACCCATGGACACAGACAATAGTGTGGTAAAGGCCTGGGGACAGGGGAGGGGATCAATGGGGAAAAAAGGAGGACATCTGTAATACTTTCAACAATAAAAATAACTTAAAACAATAAATATAGTTAATATATATTATGTTTGTTTCAGGTGTATAACATAATTATTTGACATTAATATACATAATAAAATTATTACCATAAGTCTAGTAACCATCTGCCAAGGCTATTATGATATTATTGATTATATTTCCTATGCTGTACATTATAGCCCTGTGACCTATTGACTTTATAAATGGAAATTTGCATCTCTTATTTCCCTTCAATTTTGTCCCTACCCTCACCCTCCTTCACCTCTGGCAACCATCCATTTGTTCTCTGTATCTATGGATCTGTTTCTGTTTTGTATTGTTTTGTTTTTTAGATTTCACATATAAATGAAATCATACTGTATTTCTCATCTGTCTGACTTATTTCATTTAGCATATTATTTTCTCTAGGTTTGTTCATTCTTTCATAATATGAGCACTTCCTATGTATTGGGCACTCAGTGAGGTGCTACAACCATGGCTGTGAGCAACCTCCAGTGACCTGCCCTCAGGGAGCTAGGAATCTAGCAGGGAAGCTGGAACGGAGCATGCTCCTGCAGAGGCGACAAAAGCAGAGAATGGGAGCTCTGAGAGAGTAAAATACCTAACCTGGTCTGGGTGTGTGAGTGGAGGTCAGAGAGAAGCTGAGGATATGACAGTGAATCCTGAAAAGTGAGTAGGAAGTAGCCAGTTGAAGAATAGAGTAAGAGCAGTCTAGGCAGGAATAGCATCATGGGTAGATGTCATGAGAAGAGAACTTGAGACCTTTGCAAGGAAATGAAAACAAGCATGAATGGAATATGAAGATCTAATATGACACTGCCCTGAGCTCATGACAAATCATGCAAGGCCTGGTAACCCACATTAGGGATTATACACTTTTTTCCAAGGGCAACTAAAGGGTCTTCAGCAACAGACTGACCTAATCAGGTTTACAGTAAAAGATCACTCTGGCCTCACTGTAGAGAATGGATCTCAGGTCTGAGTGAGAGGCTACCACATAGCCCAAGCAAGAATTAATAATAGCTTAACCTAGAGTGACTTCCTAAAGCTATCAGAGTATATTATTCCCCTGTTCAAAACCATTCCATACTTCCTACTAATATTACAGTAAAATCTAAGCTCTTTATTTTTATACTAGACGCCCAGTGCATAAAAATTCATGCACTGGAGGGGGGTCCCTCATCCCGGCCTGCCCCCTCTCACAGTCCGGGATCCCTCAGGGGTGGGAGGCAACCCGGTGGTCAGGGGAAGGAGACACCTCATCACACTTGTGCTGCTGCCACTACCGGCAGTGCAAGCCTCTGCCAGCCCTGGTTACCTGAGCCTCGGGTGGCCCTGGGCGGCTGGGTAGCCGCCATCCAAGGCTTGCCTGCACCTTGGGCCGGTCCTGGGCGGCTGGGGGGCTGAGGGGACTGAGGGACTCCGGAGGCAGGCACGCAGGGTGGGCCCGGCCTTGCCACACACCTGCCACCCCAGTAGGGCTGAGGGGACTGGGCACCACCATCTTGTGGCTATGGGCGCCACCATCTTTGAGGGCATGGCAGTCAGTTAGCATATTCCCTCCTTATTAGCTGTGGGCACTGACATCTTTGAGGGCAGGACAGTCAATTAGCATATTCCCTCCTTATTGGCTGTGGGCACCGCCATCTTTGCAACAGCATGAGGGTCAATTAGCATATTCCCTCTTTATTAGATAGGATTATATCTAAAACTTTATCTCTCGTCTTCTTAGCTTCATCTATTAGGCCTCAGCCACGCTGGCCTGATTTCTGCCTCTTCAATGGGATTAAGTACGTTCCCAACTCAGGGCTTTTGTATTTGCTATGCTCTTTGCCAAGAACCCTCTTTCTCCAGATGTTCACTGATTAGGTCTCATTCATTCAACAAATGTTAACTGAGCCCCTATCAAATGCCAGTTCTATACTAGGTAGAGCTCAAGGTTTACCACCTTGACCACTCAAGTTAATTTGTCACTCCTTATCCAAATTCCACTTGTTTTATTTTACTTTATTTATAACATTTGGAAATTGTTATTTCTGCTCCTGAGGATGAAAATTATATATCATTAAATAAAGTTTATTTTATTGACTTGGGATTAGAAATGATGAGAGGGCATTAAATACAGAAGCTTTCTGGCTTAACCATAATGTCAGCATCCTGGGCCCATGGGTGGCAGGGCACTCAGGCCACCAATATACCATGGCCCTCAGCTGTGCCAGGCACTGTTGGTGCAACAGTGTATAAGGGTGAACAAGTCAGAGACAGATCTCTCAGCAAACTTCCAAAGTCTAGCTGGAGAGAATAGACCAGTGATGGGCAACCTTTTGAGCTTGGTGTGTCAAACTTCGCCAAAAAACTGAGCATAACTCGGGTAGTGTGTCACTTTGAGGAAAAACTAACTCCAAGACTCTAGTCGCAAATGTTTCATCCTCAGGAGCAGCAAATGTTTTATCCTCGGCATGCGGCCACGTGTCATCAGAAATTGCTACGCGTGTCAGTGCTGACACGTGTGTCATAGGTTCGCCATCACTGGAATAGACACTAGTAATGCTATATAATAAAAGGCTAATATGCAAATTGACCGAACGGCACAACAACGGGTCACTATGACGTGCACTGACCACCAGAGGGCAGACGCTCAACACAGGAGCTGCCCCGGTGGTCAGTGCACTCCCACAGGGGGAGCGCCACTCAACCAGAAGCCGGGCTTATGGCTGACAAGTGCAGCAGTTGTGGCGGGAGCCTTTCCCACCTCTGCAGCAGCGCTAAGGACTCCTCAGAGGATGTCCAAGTGGGCCTAAGCTGGCAGTCGGACATTCCCCAAAGGGTCCCGGACTGTGAGAGGGTGCAGGCCAGGCTGAGGGGCCCCCTCCCGAATGTCGTGCACCAGGCCTTTAGTTATAATATAATGCACTATGAACTAAATTAAGAAACAAAGGGTGCTATCTATGGAAGCAAAAACAAAGGTAGAAGTGGAAAGAAAGAAAGAAAGAAAGAAAGAAAGAAAGAAAGAAAGAAAGAAAGAAAGAAAGAAAGAAAGAAAGAAAGAAAGAAAGAAAGAAAGAAAGAAAGAGAGAAAGAGAGAGAGAAAGGGAGGGAGGGAGGGAGGGAGGGAGGGAGGGAGGGAGGGAGGGAGGGAGGGAAAGGGAGGGGGGGGGAGGGAGGAAGGGAGGGAGGAAAGAGCAACATGTAGGATGACCAAAAGGTAGGAGAACAATGAGGACCTGAAATAAATTTAGTGTGGCTATAATTAAGAGTGTCAACATGAAGGGGCAGGGGAATTAGGGAGCAGGCAGGAAAGGAGGAAAAACTGGAGAAGACAAAGCCTGAAAAAATAAGCAGGGAGCATATCTAAGAAGGCTTTCTAAAACAAGTCAAAATTTTTAGTCTTTACCCAAAGGGCAATGGAGAGCCACTAATTTTACCCAGGGAGGGTTAGAAGCAGATTTACTATTACTTGCACAGCTGAATAAATAGGTGCATAAAGAGCCAGTCTTTAAATGTACTTTAAAACTATAATCTTTCCAAAGTGTGCAGATAAAATTTAACTTTTAAATATTACCAAACTATGAGAATATAATCCATCCATTTCTTTTTATGAAAGGTCCTTATATTGTATTCTTGTTTATTTATTCAACAAATATGAGTGTCCACTATACACCAGGCCCTGTTCTTGGGGCTGGGGATACAGTCGTGAATTAAACAAATATAAAACCACTTTCCTATATAATTCATATTCTGGAGTTTATTATCTGAACACAGCACACAGAAATCATAAAGTAAGAGAAATTACAATCAAAGTTTCCTTACAAATCAACCAGTGTGCTTCACTCTTACAGAGAAGAAAACTGTGACCATGAGAAATTAAATACCTGTTCAAGGCCATAAAGTTATGGTGGAAAAGCCACTCTACTACAGTAATGACTAGAAAATAAAAACTGCACAGGAGCTACTAAGGACACCAAATAATCACATCAATAGGAACTGCCTCTCTTGGTTCAACGAATGAAAGGAGGAACTTGTCTTAAGGAGTATTTTTTTATACACTGTCATATTTGTTAAAGAATGTTCCCATAACTTTGTGATACATTGTGGGAAAGGATAAGATCACTTCAAAAATGTTAAACTAAAATATCACATTGGAGTACATTTTGGGGAGGAAGCAGAGTAGAATGGAAAAAAACATGAACCCTGGTGCAACTTGTTCTGTGAGCAAGTCACTGGTATCTACCCTTTGAGTCTCATCAATATTATTTATCTCTTGCACTACAGAAAAGTGATTTTCATTAATTTGTTCAACAAGAATAAAGCACCATATAAATTTAACTTGTTTTATTCTACTGGGACAAAGGCTATTATTTTAAATGTATTATCCTATATAATAAAGAGGTAATATGCAAATTGACCATCACTCCAAAACACATGATGGCCGCCCCCATGTGGTCAAAGATGGCCACCACAAGATGGCTGGCAAGGGAGGGCAGTTGGGGGCGATCAGGCCTGCAGGGGAGGACAGTTAGGGACAACCAGGCCAGCAGGGGAGGGCAGTTGGGGGGGACCAGGCCTGCAGGGGAGGGCAGTTGGGGGGGACCAGGCTTGCAGGGGAGGGCAGTTGGAGGCGACCAGGCCTGCTGGGGAGGACAGTTGGGGGCAACCAGGCCTGCAGGGAAGGGCAGTTAGGGGTGACCAGGCCAGAAGGGGAGAGCAGTTAGAGGCAATCAGGCCAGCAGGGGAGCAGTTAGGTGTCGATCAGGCTGGCAGGGGAGTGGTTAGGGGGTGATCAGGCTGGCAGGCAGAAGCAGTTAGGGGCAATCAGGCAGGCAGGCAGGCGAGTGGTTGGGAGCCAGCAGTACTGGATTGTGAAACGGGCAGTCGGACATCCCTCAAGGGGTGCCAGATTATAGAGGGTGCAGGCTGGGCTGAGGGACACCGCCTCCCCCTTCCCAGACCCCCCCCCCCCCGTGCATGAATTTCATCCACCAGGCCTCTAGTTTGTTATAAATTATTTATCAGCATAATAATATTGTGTATTATATACTTTCAATTTGTATTCAAAAACAAAAAATGTCCCCCCAAAATGCATGATCCTTCTATATCAATCTGTAGCTACTACAAAATATATCTGTGTGACTGGTTCCAGATTATAAACATATTAGAATGTCTTTAACAGTGCAGAAATCATAACCATGTGTTAATAAAACTAAATAAAAATCCCCAATAAAACACTGTTTAATTCCAGGATAAACAACTGCACACTAGCTTTATAATGTTCAAAGTAATAAAAGGACACTCTCCAACTGATATGTAATCAAGGTTTCATCTCTTTCCAAGGAATACTCTAGTTTATCATTTCTTCCTTCAAGATACCCTCATTCAGCACTGCCATTGGCTCATGAAACCTCTTTTAAAATGGACCAAAACCTAATATATAAGCTATTTAACCATTATATAAAATAATTCGGGGAATTAAACTTCATCACAGTACAGATAAACATTTTTTAATCCTACTTTCTACCAGCTCAATAATGACAATACCATAATCAACACAAACTTTAATAATTTCCTCCCGGCAAACAATAAAGCACAGGAGAGACTTTTTCATATGAATCCCTAATGCATAAAACAGATGAACTCAATATGAGAATTTTAAATCACTAACACCATTAGGTTACTTAAAAAAACCAAACACACATCCCCTCTGTGCACATTTTTCTAACTCTGAAAGATATACTTTGAGTTCCTGTAAGTTACTTTCATGACCCATTCCAAAGGCCAGCACTTGCTCCACCGGGAAACTCTACTTTAGGCTGGATTACATCTGTGTGTTTTGGCTTGAATTCAAGACTTAGATAGTTAAGGATTTGTTCATGTGTCAAGAAACTCTAAAAGAAAGAGTTAGTGACAGTTTTATAAAGGCTCGTAGAAGCAAACTCATCTGTTCGCTTTACCCCTTCTGTCATTCCACTCCATGAAGAAGGGTCATTTCAAAATCAGCATAACCTATTATTCTATAGTGATTCTAGACTCTTATTCATCTATTCACCAAGGGTGACACCATTGTACCTATACACACATATGTGTGAAGTCCCAAATATACGAAATTGGGAAAACTTGATTTGTTAAAATGATTTATAGTCTTGTTTTATTCTTCACTAGTTTTGGGTTAGATTTTGGTTCAAATAGAATATGAATTTATGATGTTCCTATCATTTTCCATATTAACACCTACATATTTTGTTAAGGTATTTTGTACTATCTGCCTTGGCACCTTAGAAATATAAAACAGTGTGAAGTATTATCGCAGATACAACTCTGAGATGAGAACATATAATAATTACCTGACTGGTTTGGCTCAGTGAATAGAGCATTGGCCTGTGGACTGAAGGGTCCCAGGTTCGATTCCAGTCAACGGCATGTACCTTGGTTGTGGGCACATCCCCAGTAGGGGGTGTGCAGGAGGCAGCTGATCAATGTTTCTCTCTCATCAATGTTTCTAACTCTCTATTCCTCTCCCTTCCTCTCTGTAAAAAATCAATAAAATATATTTTTTAAATAAGAACATATAATAATTATATCAATAAGAGGAGTTTGTTTAAGGGTCATAATCTGTTTAGGGGGAAGAAAAGAGAATTTATTTTGAAGATGCATTTGCACAGCAAGCACACTATTTTTACTTATAATGAGGATGAGGTAGAGTTTCTCATAAAGCAACACTAATCAATTTGAAGTGTTTTCAAGGTTGTAAGATAATTAATTTTCTATGAGTGTGCTGTGTGGCAAAACTAGAGGACCTCATTTGACTAATAATAAAAAGTAGGGAGCTTTGCCCTGGCCAGTGTGGCTCAGTTGGTTGGAGTGTCATCCTGTGCTCAGAAGGTCGTGAGTTCGGTTCCTGGTAGGGGCGCATGAGAAGAGCAACCAATTGATGTCTTTCTCTCACATCAATGTCCCCCACCCCTTCCTCCCTCTCTAAATTACAATACAATACAATACAATACAATACAATACAATACAATACAATACAATACAATACAATACAATACAATACAAAGGAGCTTTATATCGATGTTTAATTTCTCTGCTCCATGAAATCCAAAAATCTGGGAACCACTTCTCAAAGCCCTAGACCTAAGGTACAGAGTAAAAAAGAACCTTCAGGTTTCCTTCCAAATTTCTGCAGCCAAAATTACTCTATCAGTAAAGGAGACAGGAACTCAAATAAAAACCTAAAATGAAGAGGTAACAAGTTCATGTCTGGAACATCCTCTATAAGGAAGAGCATATTAAGGAAGGCCCCAAACAACCAGCATTCACATTTAACCTCTTGGCCTAGAAGCACACTGCATCCTAATAAATGTCATCAATACTGTTTTGAAATATATCCTGAATTTGTTGTGTAGGCATGGAAACATGCATAATTGAAAATGACTGTCACAAAGGAAGAATTTTTTATACTCACAGATTCCTAAAAATAGGAGGCATGGCACACCACACAGGGCCACATGAAGAAGAACCAGTGTTGGTCAGGAGACAGAGGAAGCAAGGGGAAAACATGGGCATGAGTCCTGGTTGTAGTTTTCATGGAAACGAATGGGTAAGGAAGGGTAAACAGGCTAAGCAGGCTTAGGATTGACTAGTTTATAATTTCAGTGTTCTAAAGGCACTATGCAAGGCAATTAACTTATTTTTACCTCACTTAATTCTTACAACTGTAAGTGGCAGGCACTGTTATAACCCAATTTTCAGATGAGGAGACGGAGGTTCAGAGAGCATAGGAAACAGTAATACTTCAGTATCAAAACTATATGTCAAGAGTATTGTTTAAGCCAGTCCAGTTCCTTTCAGAATACTGAAGGGACGTGACTTCTAATTCTCCCCAAAATCAATCCTGAACGAACTAAAGAAAGAAAACACCAAGATATGAAAAAAACCTATGAGAGAATAGCAAACCATGACAAAGCTGAGTTTATGCCAAGTATGCTAGAATGACTCAGTATTTGAGTATCTATCAATGCAATTTGCCACATTAACAGATGAAAAGAAAGAAACCATATGATCTTCTTAATAGATTCAGGAAAGGCATTTTACAGACTTCAACACCTGCTTATGATTTCAAAAAACAAAACAAAACAATTCCTAGTAAATTAGGAACAGAAGAGAAACTCCCTTAACCCGATAAAGATATCTACAAAAAGCCTATAGTGAACATTATTCTAAATGGGCAAACATTAGAAATATTCCCTTTAAAATCAGTACTAAGACAAGGATGGGCATCATCACCACTCCCATTCAACACCGCATGCAATAGGCAAGAAAGAGAAAGTATCCTCTCATTCCTAGAAGATATGCAGTCTTGCTATCAGTTTTGTCAAGTACAACACAATAAACAGGAACAGATCCATAAATATAGAGAACAAACTGATTGTTGCCAAAGGGTAAGAGGTAGGGAGATTGAAATAAAAAGAAATTCTAATTCACCCAGAGTCACCAGAATCATTTAGTTTGCTTATCCACACCAGGGCTAGGAGATGCTTGATAGCAGTCCTAAAGTGTATGCACTTAACAGAGCTAAAAAACATAAGAAGTAAAATCTAATAGAACTGAAAGAAAACAATAGACAAGTTCACAAATATAATTAGAGATTTTACACCCTTCTCCCAATGTTTGATAAAAATAATAGACCAAATCAACAAGCATACGTAAGAACTCAACAACACCATCAACCGACATGATATAATCAACACTTATAGAACACTCCAGCCAACAATAGCATTATACACATTCTTTTCAAATGCCTGTGGAATATATATATCAAGATAGATCATATCCTAGGCCATAAAAAACCCCTCAATAAATTTAAAATAATTGAAATCATATGAAATGTATTTTCCATCGACAATCGAAACTAGAAAATAAATAACAGAAATGTAATATGAAAAATCTCCAAACACTTGAAAACTAAACAAAGCACCTCTAAATAATTCACGTGAAATAGAAAGTCTCAAGGGAAATCATAAAATAAATGAAAAATCATCAAAATAAAAATACAACATGCCTGGCTGGCATGGCTCAGCAGTTGAGTGTCAACCCAGGAACCAAGAGGTCACCGGTTCATTTCCTGGACAGAGCATATGCCTGGGTTGCAGGCTCAATCCCCAGTAAGGGGCATGCAGGAGGCAGCCGATGGATGATTCTCTCTCATCATTGATGTTTCTATCTCTCTCTTTCTCTCCCTTCCTCTCTGAAATCAAAAAGAATATATTTAAAAAATAAAAATACAACATATCAAATGTACAGTGTATACCTAAAGCAGTGCTGAGAAAATTTTACAGTACTAAATACATATATTAAGTATTTTTTTAAAAAGAAAAAATGTCAAGCCAACAGCCTGAGCTCTCACCTCAACAACCTAGAAAAAGAAGAGCAAAATAAACTCAAAACAAGCAGAAAGAAGGAAATAATAAAGGTGAGAGCATAATTCAATTAAATCTATATATATAAAAGGCTATGTCCCTCCGACCGTCCAACTGACCGACCAACCGGCCAGCACACATGACGCGCATTGGCAATTTAAAAATAAACGTTGACTCGTGCATGCACGATACATATAAAGCTCTTGTTGGCGCCAATCACACACGTGTGTTTCAATCTGTCATTGTTGATTGTGAATTTGGTTGTTTTTGTTGACATATCTATTATAGAGAAAGGGCGAATAGCGATATTAAAATATTTCTACTAGTTAATGTGCACGAAGCTGTGCACCGGGCCACTAGTTATAAATAAAAAACAATACAGAAAACACAGAAACATAAAACTGTTTCCTTGGGGGGAAAAATCAATAAGTTGACAAACTTCTAGCAAGATTGAAAAAAAAATAGAGAACACAAAAAAATACCAATATCAGGAATGAAACAGAAGATATCAATACAAAATCTACATATATGAAAAGGATAATAAGGGAATGCTAGGAACCACTCTACATACATTTATTTGATAAAAAAATAATATCACAATTCACCCATATGAAATAATTTCAATAGTCTTATAACTATTGAGGAAGTTAAATTTATCATTTAAAACACTCCAAATAGAAATCTCCAGTCCCAGATGGCTTCACTACAAAATTCTACCAAAGATTTAAGAATTAATACAATTTATACACACCCTTTTCCAGAAAATGAAAGATAAGAGAATACTTCACAATTCATTTTATGAAGCTAGTATTACCATGAATATGGATGCAAAAATCTTTAACAAAATATTAGCAAATAGAACACAATACATAAAATATTAGCAAATAGAATTCAACAATACAGAAAAAGAATTATACTCCATAACCAAGGGGAGTTTATTCATGAATCAAGGCTTGTTTAATATTTAAAAATCAATCAGTGCAGCCCTGGCCAGTTTGCTCAGTGGTTTGAGCGTCGGCCTGCATACTGAAAGGCCGCAGGTTTGATTCCCATTCAAGGGCTTGATCCCCAGCCCTGTCAGGCTGGAGGCAACCAATCAATCTCTCTCTCTTTCTCTCTCTTCTCCCATCCCCCCATTCCTTCCACTCTTTCTGAGAATCAATGGAAAAAATGTCCTCCAGTGAGGATTTAAAAAAAATCCCATCAGTGTAATCCACCATGTTAACAAATTAAAGAAAAAAAAAATCACATGATCATATCATTGATGCAGGAAAGGCTTTAACAAAATTTAATGCCCATTCATGATAAAAACTCTCACAGAAATAGAACTAGAGGGACACCTCCTTAATAAATAAAGAGCATCTTCCAATAAACATAAATAAATATACAGCTAGCATTATATTCTTAATGGTAAAAGACTGAATGCCTTCTCCCTAAGATTGGGAATAAGGCAAGGATATCTGTTCTTATCATTCTTATTCAACCCAATACTGGAAGTTTTAGCCAGGGCAATAAGACTAAAAAGGAAATAAAAGACATATGGATCATAAGTAAATAAATAAGACTCTATTTGCAGGTGACATAATTGTCTTAATAAAAAATTCCAAGGAATCTAACAGATAAACTCCTAGAACTAGTAAGTAAATTCAACAAGGTTGCAGTATACAAGACAAAAATCAATTGTATTTCTTTATACTATCAATGAACATGTGGACACAGATAATAAATTTACAGTAACATTTACAATCACTCAAAAAAAAAATGAAATACTTAACATGTAAACTTAACAAAACAGGGCCTGTATGCTAAAAAGTATAAAACACTGATTTAAAAAAAGATGAAAGATAATATAAATAAATAGAGGCACATCAAGATATGGGTGCAAAACTCACAGGAAAAATGTCAATTCCCCCCTAATTGATAAGGTTAATATCATTTTTATAAAAATTGCAGCAATATTTTAAAGATATGGATAAGATTATTCTAAATTTTAAATAGAAAGGCAAAGGAACTATACAAAACAATTGTGAAAAAGAAGTTAAAATGGAGGAATCAGTCTACCTGACTTTGAGATTTTTTGTACAGCTATAGAAATTAAGATTGTGTAGTACTGATAGAGTGATAAACATGCAGATCAGAATATAGAACCCAGAAACAGGTCTAAGCAAATATGCTCAACTGATTTTTTAAAAATATATTTTTATTGATTTCAGAGAGGAAGGGAGAGGGAGAAAGAGAGAAACATCAATGATGAGAGAGAACCATTGATCAGTTGCCTCCTGCATGCCCCACACTGGAATCAAGCCTGGAACCTGGGCATATGCCCTGACTGGGAATCAAACCAGGATATCCTGGTTCATAGGTCAACGCTCAATCACTGAGCCACGCCAGCTGGGCTCAACCGATGTTTTTAAAATATGTTTTTATTGTCTTAGAGAGAGAGAGGAAGGGAGAAGGATAGAGATAGAAACACTGATGAGAGAGGACCATCAATAGGCTGCCTCCTGCATGCCCCTTCTGGGGGATCAAGCCTGCAACCCAGGCAACGTGCCCTGACTGGGAATCAAAGTGGTGACCTCTTGATGCATGGAACAATGCTCAACTGAGCCACACCAGCCAGGCTATGCTCAACTGATTTTTGTTAAAGGTGCTAAAGTGATTCAAAGATGGGACAATAAATAGTACTGGAGTAATTGCACATACATAGGCAAAAAACAACCACCAAAATGACCTCAATATGTCTTACACCTGTTAAAAAATTAACTAAAAATGAATCACAGACTTAAATGTAAAATTATAAAGCTTTTAGAAAGAAAATTACAGAAAAATCTTCAGAATCTAGGGTTAGGCAGACAGAGTTCTTAATATTCTTAAACAATCTATAAAAGAAAAAATTGGTAATTGAATGTGGGAACACTTGCTCCTCAAACCCACACATACTTCTGAATCCTGCTCACAACGCCAAGTGTCAGAGCAAGTTCCTCCTTGAACCCTGCTTGCTGTGCCATTGTTGGAAGCACAGGTCCTTCTTCCTGCCAACTAGGCCAATTGTTGGAACTCAGTTCCTTTATCTTGCCCTCCTACACCAACTGTTGGAGTACAGTTCCTTCATTCTGCCTCACTACGCCAACTATCGGGTCTGAGCCACTCTGCCAGGGACTGGACCTCGTGGGATTCCAGGTATTCGACGACGGAGAGGCCATGAGAAGTTGTAGGTATATAAGAGAGTACTGTACAAGCCAGTGGCCAAGTAGTGATTGCTAACAAGGAGCCACTAGACAAAACAGTTCTTCAAAACAAAGTCCCATACAGAAGGTAGCCACATACCAGTTAGGTAACAATACATCTTTCCTACATAGTAGCCTCCAAAATAGGAACTATACAAGAGCCATCCTTAGAGCAGCACCTGCTGATCAGTAATACATCTTCCCTATAATGCAGCCTCGTACTGGCTGGTCAGTAACAACTTTATACTACTTAGACAAGAGGCTTCTTTCCAAATAGTGACCTCAGTCTTTTGGGTTATAGAAGGGCACATTGCGCAGTGTACATACAGATTACTGTGGCCTTGCCCTTGCACCTGTGTATAGTCCTGGGACACCATGATTAAGATTCCGACCCTCAGAGTGGCCTTGAGCATCTGGCTAACTCTGAATAGGGCCCCCCACACTGAACTTCATCAAAGTTAAAAAAAATTTTACCTTGCGCAAAGACCCTGTTAAGAAGATGGAAAGAGAAGCTACAGAATAGAAAAAATATTTGACAAAGCCTTATATAAACTCAATAATAAAAATAATCTAATTAGTTAATTGGCAAAAGAGTGAAGAGATATGTTATCTAAGAAGCTATTCATATGGAAAGCAAATAGAGGAAAAGATGTTCAACATCATTAGCCATTAGGGAAACTCAAATTTATACCACAAGTTATCTTTGAACTAGTTCTTTTCCCAGGCTGGAATGTTCTAGCCCCTGATTCAGCTTCACTGAGGTCTTTGTTTGAAAGACATCTCCTTAGAAATGCCTTTCTACCTCCCCCATATACTTTTCACCACCCCAAATCCCTAGTCACTCTTGGTTCCCTTAATTTTTATCTGCTTCATCGCACTTATCCCCGGCTGACATAATATATATCTGTTTGTTGTCTGTCTCCCCCGTTAGAACAAGTTTCATGAAAGCAAAGATCTTGTCTTCATCAAGTGTCTGGCACAGAGTAGTCAATAAATATATATATTTTGTTGTTTTTTGTTTGTTTGTTTAATCCTCACCCAAGGATATTTTTCCATTGATTTTTAGAGAGAGGAAAAGACAGAGAGAAATATCGATATGAGAGAAACACATCAATTGGTTGCCTCCTGCACGTGCCCCAACTAGGGACCGGGCTGGGAAGAAGCCTGCAACCGAGGTACATGTCCTTGACCAGAATCGAACCCAGGATCCTTTGGTCCACAGGCCGAGGCTCTATCCACTGAGCTAAACTGGCTAGGACTATATTTTGGATAAATTACAACACAAATTTACATGCTCAAAGGGTTTACTTTCATATTCCTACCCATGACATTTTACCCAAATAGACTTCCAGGATTTCAGACCTCCCCTGCCTTGGGCCCCCAAAATGCTTTATTTTAATGCTAAAACCATAGCCTTGTTCTTAGTTCTTCCTTTATACTCCTTCCAGTTCTGCTAGAAGGACACCTAGCACCACTCTGTTGATCCCAGCTACCCCACCACCAGTCATTATCCCACACTGTTATTAGAAGTCAGAAGGCAGAGTAAAAGGACAGAAAAGGGCCCTCAGGCAAGCATACCAGCAGGTGTTAGAAGAGAGAAACTGTAGTCAGAGTTGTGGGACAATCCTGGTGTGCTGTTCAATACCCTCTGGCCTATATAACATAAGACTCAGAAGCACCCCAATAAAAGTTGTGGTTGATTAACCCAATAGGAGTTAAATTTTTGGATTTGTTGACTTTTGCTTGGCAATGAACATCAATTTAATTAGGAACTTGTCACTCAAGTGTAATAAGTCTTTCCATTCTTTCTTTTCCATTTAGCTAACTTCAGAGGGCTCTTGGCTTTGTTTAAAGGAGCCATAGTTTCCATTTAAATTATGGATCCCAAAGCCACAATGACCCAGAGTTCAGTCTTCTTACAACACAGACCTCAAACCATTTAAAATGTTTCAATGTGAAAAAGATTCTGGGGGTAGCCTGCACATTCTCTAACTAACACCATAACTGAGTTGCAATACATGAGAAATTATAGTACAAGAATTTCTACCTTCAAACCTTATTTTCTCAATATGCATTTCAATGCTTTTGAACACAATTAACTATTAAACATAATTCTTTATTAAGAAACATAACTTAAATGTCTCTGGCATGTTGAATTATTTAACTACTCCTAGCGAACACTTCTCCCCTCATTTTTAGAAAAGAACTCTGCTTTACTTCTTCCCCAAATTACTCATTAATTCTGTTTTTTAACCCTGTAACTGAGACCAGATGATCTTTAGACTGCCTCAAAAAGGTTAAATATAGCAGCTGTATGCTGAGAAGAGGTAGGCCTTTCTTCTACTTAATTTGTAATTTTTACCTAAAAAGTAAAAAAAAAAAGTCAACTGTCAACTTTTGTAAGGAGGTCCAAGTGGGGAAGAGGAGATCTCGCCCATTGCCAGCAAGGTCATTCATAACACTGCTATGTGGTGACACAGCCTCTCAGGTGTTGGCTCTCCACCTCAAACCCAACATTACACATTCAGTTACTTAATGTTTTCATCCAAGTTCAGTAATTCTTCTGTAGGTAAATTTATTTTTATTTTTTAAGTTTCTTTATTGATTAAGGTATTACATATGTGTCCTTATCCTCCCATTGACCCCCCACCACCCCACTCATGCCCACACCCCTCTGTTGTCTGTGTCCATTGGTTAGGCTTATATGCATGCATACAAGTCCTTTGGTTGATCTCTCCCCCTACCTCCACCCTCCCCTACCTTCCCTCTGAGGTTTGACGGTCTGATCGATGCTTCTCTATCTCTCGATCTGTTTTTGTTCATCAGTTTATGTTGTTCATTATTTTCCATAAATGAGTGAGGTCATGTGATATTTGTCTTTCTCTGACAGGCTTATTTCACTTAGCATAATGCTCTCCAGTTCCATCCATGCTGTTGCAAATGGTAAGAATTCCTTCTTTTTTTACCACAGCATAGTTTTCCATTGTGTAGATGTATCACAGTTTTTTAATCCACTCATCTGCTGATGGGCCTTTAGGCTGTTTTCAAATTTTAGCTATGTTGAATTGTGCCACTATGAATATAGGGGTGCATATATCCTTTCTGATTGGTGTTTCTAGTTTCTTGGGATATATTCCTAGAAGTGGGATTACTGGATCAAATGGGAGTTCCACTTTTAGTTTTTTGAGGAAACTCCATACTGTTCTTCACAATGGCTGCACCAGTCTGCATTCCCACCAGCAGTGCACAAGGGTTCCTTTTTCTCCGCATCCTCGGCAGCACTTGTCATTTGTTGATTTGTCACACCATTCTGACAGGTGTGAGATGGTACCGCATTGTCCTTTTGATTTGCATCTCTCAGATAATTAGTGACTTTGAGCATGTTTTCATGTGTCTCTTGGCCTTCCTTCTGTCTTCTTTCAAAAAGTATCTATTTAGGTCCGTTGCCCATTTTTTTATTGGATCATTTATCTTCCTTTTATTAAGTAGTATAAGTTGCCTGGAGATGTTGGAGATTAAACCTTTATCAGTGATAACATTGGCAAATATGTTCTCCCAGGCAGTGGGATTTCTTGTTGTTTTGTTGATGGTTTCTTTTGCTGTGCAAAAGCTTTTTATTTTAATGCAGTCCCATTTGTTTATTTTCTCTTTAGTTTCCATTGCCCTAGGAGAGGTATCGGTGAAGAAACTGCTTCAGCACGTGTCTGAGATTTTGCTGCTGTGGATTCCTCTAGTATTTTTATGGTTTCCCTTCTTATGTTTAAGTCCTTTATCCGTTTTGAGTTTATTTTTTTGTGTGGTGTAAGTTGGTGGTCTAGTTTCAGTTTTTTGCATGTATCTGTCCAATTTTCTCAACACCATTTATTGAAGAGACTGTCTCGACTCCATTGTATGTTCATGCCTCCTTTGTCAAATATTAATTGAGAATAGTGGTTTGGGCCGATTTCTGGGTTCTCTATTCTATTCCATTAATCTATTTGTCTCTTCTTGTGCCAGTACCAGGCTGTTTTGAGAAGTGCCTTTATAATACAGCTTGATATCTGGTATTGAGATCCCACCTACTTTGTTCTTCTTTCTCAGGATTGCTGCAGCTATTAGGGGTCTTTTTATTCCAGAAGAAATTTTGGAAAGTTCGTTCTAAGTCTGTGAAATATGCCATTGGTATTTTAATGGGGAGTGCATTGAATCTATAGATTGCTTTGGGTAGTATGCACATTAATTCTACTAGTCCATGGACACAGTATGTTCTTCCATCTGTTTACATCTTCCTCTATCTCTTTTTTCAGTGTCCTGTAGTTTTCCGCGTATAGGTCTTTTACCTCCTTAGTTAAGTTTATTCCTAGATATCTTAATTTTTTTGGTGCGATGGTAAATGGGATTTCTTTTTTAGTCTCTCTTTCTGTAAGTTCACTACTGGTGTATAGAAATGCCATAGATTTCTTGGCGTTAATTTTGTATCCTGCTCCATTGCCAAATTCATTTAATAAGTCTAATAATTTTTTGATGGAGTCTTTGGGTTTTCTATGCATAGTATTATGTCATCTGCGAATAAGGATAGTTTTACTTCTTCTTTTCCAATTTGAATGCCATTTATTTCTTCTTCTTGTCTAATCATAATGGATAGTACTTCCAGTACTATGTCGAACAGGAGTGGTGAGAGTGGGCATCCCTGTCTTATTCCTGTTTTTAGGGGAAATGGTTTTAGTTTTTGCCCATTGAGTATGATGTTGGCTGTGGGTTTGTCATATATGGCTTTTATTATGTTGAGGTATGATCCTTCTATTTCCGCCTTGCTGAAAGTTTTTATCAAGAAAGGGTGTTGGATTTTGTCAAATGCTTTTTCTGCATCAATTGATATGACTATGTGATTTTTATCTCTCAATTTGTTTATGTGACATATCATGTTTATTGATTTGCAGATATTGTACCATCCTTGCATCCCCGGGATAAATCCTACTTGGTCATGGTGTATGATGTTTCTGATGTACTGCTGGATCCAATTTGCTAGAATTTTGTTGAGGATTTTGGCATCTATGTTCATGAGGGATATTGGCCTGTAATTCTCTTTCATTGTGTTGTCTTTATCTGGTTTTGGTATTAGGGTGATGCTGGCTTCATAGAATGAGCTTGGAAGTGTTCCTTCCTCTTGAATTTTTTGGAATAGTCTGAGGAGGATAGGTTTGTTCTTCCTTGAATGTTTGGTAAAACTCCCCTGTGAAGCCATCTGGCCCTGGGCTTTTCTTTGCTGGAAGCTTTTTGATGACTGCTTCAATTTCTTCCATAGTTAACAGCCTATTGAGATATTTAGATTCTTCCTAATTGAGTTTTGGAAGGTTGTATTTTTCTAGGAATATGTCCATTTCCTCCAAGTTGTCTAGTTTGTTGGAATAGAGTTGTTCATAGTATTTTTTCATAATCCCTTGTATTTCTGTGGGGTCTGTTGTTATTTCACCTCTTTCATATTTTATTTTGTTTATTTGGGTCCTCTCTCCTTCCTTCTTGGTGAGCCTGGCTAAAGGTTCATCAATCTTGTTTATCCTTTTAATGAACCAGCTCTTGGTTTCATTGATCTTTTGTATTGTTTTTTTTATCTCTATGTCATTTATTTCTGCTCTGATCTTTATTATCTCCTTCCTTCTGCTCACTCTGGGCTTTTCTTGTTGTTCTCTTTCTAATTCTTTTAAGTTGTAGAGTTAGATGGTTTACTACCATCTTTTCTTGTTTTTTGAGGTAGGCCTGTAGAGCTATAAACTTCCCTCTCAGGACTGCTTTCATTGTATTCCATAGATTTTGGATTATTGTGGGGGTTTTTATTGTCATTAGTTTCCAGGATGTTTTAAAAATCTTCTTTGATCTCTTTGGTAATCCAATCATTGTTTAATACCATGCTATTCAGCTTCCAAGTGTTTGCATTTTTTGGATTGTTTTTATTGTAGTTTATTTCTAATATTATGCCATTGTGGTCTGAGAAGGTGCTTGATATGATTTCAATCTTCTTGAATTTGGGGAGACTTTGCTTGTGACCCAATATGGGGTCTATTTTTGAAAATGTCTGATGTGCACTTTAGAAGAACATAATATTCCGTGGCTTTAGGGTGAAATGTTCTGAAGATGTCAATTAAGTCCATCTGATCTAGTGAGTCATTTAGGATTGCTATTTCTTTGCTGATTTTTTGTCTAGAGGATTTATCCAGTGATGTCAGTGATGTATTAAAGTCCCCTACTATGATTGTATTGTTGTCTATCTCTCTCTTGATATCTTCCAGGATTTTTTTTTTATGTATTTGGGTGCTCCTGCATTGGGTGCATATATGTTTATCAGGGTTATATCCTCTTGTTGTATCGATCCCATTAGTATTATGAAGTGGCCTTCCTTATCTCGTTATGGCCTTCACTTTGAGGTCTATTTTGTCAGATATAAGTATTGCTACCCCAGCTTTTTTTTCATTCCCATTTGCCTGATATATATTTTTCCATCCCTTCAATTTCAGTCTGTGTGAGTCCCTTGTTCTGAGTTGGGTCTCTTGTAGACAGCATATATATGGGTCATGTTTTTTTATCCATTCAGCCACTCGATGTCTTTTGATTGGAGCATTTAGTCCATTTACGTTTAAAGTTATTATTGATAGGTACTTGTTTGTAGCCATTTTATTTTTTGTGCCTGTGTTCCTTCTTACCTTTTTATTTCTTCTTTTATATATATATATATTTTATTGATTTTACAGTGAGGAAGGAAAGGGATAGAGAGCTAGAAACGTCGATGAGAGAGAAACATCGACCAGCTGCCTCCTGCACACCCCCCACCAGGGATGTGCCCGCAACCAAGGTACATGCCCTTGACCGGAATCGAACCTGGGACCTTCCAGTCAGCAGGCTGACGCTCTATCCACTGAGCCAAACCGGTTTCGGCTATTTCTTCTTTTTACAACCAGTCCCTTTAGCATGTCTTGCATTGCTGGCTTGGTAGTTATAAACTCCCTTAGCTTTTTTTTGTTTGTGAAGCTCCTTATTTCCCCTTCAATTTTGAATGATAGCCTTGCTGGATAGAGTATTCTTCAATCCAGTCACTTGATTTGCATCACTTTGTAAATTTCCTTCCGTTATTTTCTGGCCTGGTGTATTTCTTTTGAGAAATCATTTGATAATCTAATGGGAGATCCCTTGTACATAACTTTCTGTCTCTCTCTTGCAGCCTTTAACATTTTCTCTTTGCCCTGAACATTTGCCATCGTAATTATGATGTGTCTTGGTGTGGGTCTTTTTGGGTTCATCTTGTTTGGGACTCTGTGCTTGTGTGACTTTTTTCTTCCCCACATCAGGGAAGTTTTCTGACATTATTTCTTCAAATAGCTTTTCTAACCCTTGTTCCTCTTCCTGCTGTTCTAGCACCCCTATTATTTTTATGTTGCTTAGTTTTATGTTGTCCCACAGCTCCCTTGGGCTCTCCGCCTGTCTTTTATTTTTTTTCTCCAATTGCTGTTAAGTTTGGGTGTGTTTTGCTTCCCTGTCTTCTAATTCGCTAATTTGGTCCTCCGCTTCTCCTAGTCTACTGTTGAAACTTTCCATGGTGTTTTTTTTTATTGCAGCTATATCACTCTTCACTTCTTCTTGATTCTTACATAAGTTGTTGATTTTTTCATCCATCTGGTTTATGAACTGTATGACCCTTATTCTCAATTCTGTTTCTTACATATTGCATGCCTCTGTTTCACTTTGCTGCTTTTCTGGCGATTCCTCCTTTTTTTCCTTAGGGGGTTTCTTTGTTTACCCATTTTTCATTTCACCAACCAATCTAGATGTCAAGTCGTGCAGGGGCTGCTCCTTGGGTGGCAGTGGCTCCTCGGGCTGCGGTTGCTCCTCAGGTGGTTGAGGCAGTGGCTGCTCCTCAGTTAGCAGCGGCTCCTCCGGTGTGTGCTGTGCTGTTCACAGCAGGGGTGGCTCCTCTGGCTGGTGCAGGCTCCTCAGACAGGGGCGGCTGCTCACATGGCTGCTGCTCCTTGGATGGGGGTGGACTGCTCACATGGCTGCTGCTCCTTGGATGGGGGCTGGCTGCACATAGCTGCTGCTCCTCGAACAGGGTGGGCTGCTCATGAGGCTGCTGCTCCTTGAATAGGAGCAGGTTGCTCACAGGGCTGCTGCTGCTCGTACGGGGTTGGGCTGCTCACGCAGCTGCTGCTCCTCGGATGAGGGACGGGCTGCTTGCATGGCTGCTGCTCCTCAGATAGGGGTCGGGCCACTCACACAGCTGCTGCTCCTTGGATGGGGTCGGGCCACTCACACAGCTGCCGCTCCTTGGACAGGGGCAGACCATGTGAGGCTGCTGCTCTTCGGCCTGGGGCGGGCTGCTCGCAAGACTGCTGCTCCTTGGTCAGGAGCGGGCATGCTCATGTGTCTGCTGCTCACATGGTTGCAGTGCCCTGGGCTTTCTCCAGGGGTCCTCTGCCCCTCCTGGCTGCAAATTGTCTCACCAGCTGAGTCTACTTCGCCAATTTGGGGTGGATGTTATTCGTTTCAGCTGCTCATTCTATCTGCTCCAGATCAAGGCTCGGGACACATCCTTCTATTCTGCCGCCATTTTGTCCTCCTCCCATAAGTAAATTTGAAACCAAAGTAGTACCTCTGATTCTGCTCTAAGAAAAATTACCTTTCTTTTCTCTAAAAAGGTTATAGTTTAATTGATATTCAGAAACCAAGAAGAGAGTAGAAAATTTTATCATTATTTAGAGGTGATTTAAGAATTTTTTACTTTGAGGATCCAGTAGATGATTCAATATACACCAGTATCAGGTTACTTAACAGTGTGAACATTAACAAAAATTGGCTCATAGGTGTTTAGTTGAAACCACTGCTGCTTTTGTCTCTTATCTATAAGATCTACTCTGTTTATTCCATTGCTCTATAATCTAGGAAAAAATATTTTCCACCTCTAACATGAAAACTGGGCTTAAAATATTGTTTTTTATAAACCAGGGTCCCACAATTTATAAATTCATTGGTTTACTTATACATTCACTCAACTAAGTATGTGTCAGAGAGTTGGTATGGTAAAATAGCAATGTGCCTTAAAATTTTAAAAAATAACTTTTTAAAACAAAGCTCATAGATTCAAAGAACAGATTGGTGGCTGCTAGAGTGGGTGGGGAGTGGGGGAGAGAAATGGGTGAAATAAGTCAAAAAGTATAAACTTTGTTAAATAAGTCACAGGGATGTAATTTACAGCATGGTGACTATGTTAATAGTACTGTATTCTTGATTTGAAAGTTGCTAGAGAGTATATTAAAAGTTCTCAGTACAGCCCTAGCTGATTTGGCTCAGTGGATAGAGTGTCGGTCTGTGGACTGAAGGGTCCCAGGTTCAATTCCGGTCAAGGTCACATGCTCGGGTTGTGGGCTCGATCCCTGATCTTGCAAGAGGCAGATGATCAATGATATCTCACATCATTGATGTATGTTTCTCTCTCTCTCTGTCTCTGTCTCTCTCCCTTCCTCTCTGAAGTCAATAAAAATTTATTTTTTTAAAAAAGTTCTCAGTAAAAGAAAAGAAATTTGCAACTATGTATGGTGATGAATGTTAATTACTAGTAGGCTTATTGTGGGGATTGTTTTGCAATGTATACAATAGCAAATCATTAAGTTGTATACCTGAAACTAATATAATCATTTATATTATGCCTCTATTAAAAATAGCAAAAAACAAACAAACATGCCCTGACCAGTTGCTCAGTGGTTAGAGCATAGGCCCACAGATCAAAGGGTCTCAGGTTCAATTTGCAGTCAAGGAAATG
This sequence comes from Cnephaeus nilssonii, assembly GCF_951640355.1. NCBI lineage: Eukaryota > Metazoa > Chordata > Mammalia > Chiroptera > Vespertilionidae > Cnephaeus > Cnephaeus nilssonii. The sequence goes on along the minus strand of NC_137072.1, from coordinate 86,800,482 downwards.
TACCTCAGCTGCAGGTTTCCCAGCACCAGTGGGGGTGCGTACAGGAGGCAAACAATAGATGTGTCTCTCTCATGTCAATGTTTCTCTCACTCTTCCTCCTCCCTTCCACTTTAGAAATCAATGGAGGGGGGAAGAGACAAAAAATTGTTTTTAAATAATAGCCTGATTCAATCACTTAGGAAAAGTTTGGCTTAGGGCCGATTATTTAAGTCTCTTTCAACTTCCATAAAAACAATGAAGAATTAATGGGGGCAGAAATAGAATTTTGGGGACCCGCTATAATTGTGAGAAATAGTAATCAAGCTCTGTTAACTGTGATTGTTTTGTTCTGATTAAAGAGGCACATTCTAACCTGGCTGGGAGTTGCACATGGAACCTGGGAGCTCACCTGGAAATGCAGCCCATCCTCCCCATCAGGGAGCTGCCTATAATCATGGACAGATTAACAACCTTGTTGTAGAAACCAGAGTCCCCAGCCCTTTGAAGACCCCCAGCCCTTTGCATATCACCAGCCCTTTGAATATCTCCAGCCCTTTTCATTTCGCAAGCCCTAGGAAGACCTCCAGCCTTTGCATACCCACAGGCCTTTGCAAATTACCTGTTAACTGCCCATTGGCATAACCTTTTGCCTACTTCCCCATGTGATCTTTGTCCTTTTACCTAATATAAGCAGCTGGCTTATGGGGAGAGGCAGATATATTTTTATGGATGACCTGCTGCTCTCCCATACTGCTGGCAGTATTGGAATAAATGCTCATATATGATTCAACCCTGTCTCTGCTTAATTGGCTCAAGTAGTGACAGGCAGCACAGACCTACTGATAGTCTGGTTACAGAATAACATCTACCTGTAGAGCAGCTTTTTAGAATTAAGTAAAATAATGCATTTTGAAATACCTAGCATAAATGTCTGACAAAATTCAGGCACTCAGTGTTGCTGTCCTTCCCTCTCACTGACCTAGAAAATGAGGTGAATTTGAGGAAAAGTACATAGAAAATTCCTATTCTGTAGGAAGTTAATGAAAAATAAGTAACTTTAGTGCTAAAATGAAGTACATAATACTTTTCATCAATTTATATAATCATTTTTATACTTGGCCTCAAATCTAATAAGATTTATCCAATCATTTATTCATTCTTTTATTCCGTTTACTAGCACTTACTAAGAGATCCAGACACAGTTACTGCCTTCAAGGAATTTACAAACTAGTAGGGGAAATAGACATGTAACAAATAATTACAATGCAATGTTTTTGCATTTTGATAAAAGTTTTTAAGGAAAGAAGGGCTGGCTCTTGGGGAAGGAAGACAATGTCATGGGGTAAAGCTTTGTACAGGTTCCAAAGCGACAACAACTTTCCTTCCTGGGAACATAGAATCCTACCTTAACCTAGCTTAAGAAGGAAGTAGTGTTTTTATTTAAATCTAATCTCTATCTTTAATAGGAAAAATATTCACCTGATTGAAAAGACGATATATACAAACTGATTGATAGATCCTCCCTTCCCCCAACTGATGGAAGGAGTATGATGTAAACTCCACCTGCAGCCCGAACATTCCTGAACACCTTATATGGACTGTACATTGAACCACCAATCAGCACCTGCCAAGTACCCTAAGCCCCCTATTCCTAAGTCCCTAGGTCCCTAATCATGTGCCTTACATGAAACCACCAATCAGCGTGTGCTGAGTGCCCTAAGCCCTGTCCCCTCATTTCCTCCCCTCAAAAGGCGTGTTCACCCCAGCACGCCCTCTCTTTTTCCCTCTGGAAGGGAGCCGGCAGGGTCTTCTCCTCCAATAAAGCCTGTGTCCTGGTTCTCCGGCCCTCTGTTTCATCTTTCACTGATATATTTAGTAAGACATCTCCCATCTTCCTCCACTTTCATTCATTTTATTAACTTCTCAGTGTGCCCCCAGCTACCCAGCAACCCTCTACAGAGGTGGCCAATGTCATCAGTTCCTTATATATTTTCCTGATATATTTAATGCAATGTGAATATATATTTCCCCTCTTTACAAACAGGTATACTACACCTTGCTTTTTTCCCCTTAAAATATGTCATCAAGCTCATTGCTTATCAGTACATAAACACCTTCCTCATTCTATTTTATTTTTTTTAAGATTCATAATGCCTTTACCTCATTCTATTTTAAAAGCTGAATATTATTTCATCATATGAATGTACCCCAACTTAGTGAACTGATAGCCAGTAAAGTTATTTCCAGTCTTGCTATTACAAATACTGTAGTGATTAATAAATATGATATATCATTCCACATGTATGCAAAATACATCTATGAAATAAAATTCTAACGTTGTATTGCTGGGTCAATTTTGCTATATTTTGCTAACCCAGTGGTCGGCAAACTCATTAGTCAACAGAGCCAAATATCAACAGTACAACGATTGAAATTTCTTTTGAGAGCCGAAAACTGACTTCTGAGCATGGGCCACGAAGTTTCAATCACACTGTACGTGCGTGCCCGCACATGGTATTTTGTGGAAGAGCCACACTCAAGGGGCCAAAGAGCCGCATGTGGCTCACGAGCCACAGTTTGCCGACCACTGTGCTAACCCAATGAGTGTCTAAAATATTCAATACTTAGAACCTATACGTCCCCAACCTAACCTCTCCTATGCTCTGGTTTGGCTGCACCCTCTGTCTTAGTCTTAGTCCAGCAACCTTCCTCCACTCATGGATCCTACCCTAGCAGCATCCATCACCATGCATTCCTTCAACAAATATCTCCTGAGTGCCAGGTACTGTTCTAGGCACTGGGGACATAGCAGTAAAAAAATAAATATCAGTCCTCTCATGAGAGAGAGAGAGAGAGAGAGAGAGAGAGAGAGAGAGACAGAGAGAGAGAGAGACAGAGAGAGAGAGAGACAGAGAGAGACACAGAGAGAGAGAGAGAGAGAAAGAGGATAAGTACATTAGAAAATGGTGAGGAGAAAAACAATAAAATAGGGAAGGGAAATATGAAGTGCTAAGATGGACAGGAAAGAACTAATTAGAAGAAAATATGGAGTAAATATACATCTGTAGGGAAGAATGATCTAGGCAGAAGGAACAGCAACAGTAAGTGCCCTGTGGCAGGACAGTGAGTGCCCTATTGGGGAAAAGAAAGCCACTAGGTTCGAAAAAAGCCAGAAAGGGAGAATAAGAGATGAGGTCAGAGAGGAATCTGAAAGCCGCTGACACACAGTCTTATAGGCTATGGGAGGAGAAGTGGGCCCTGCACAGAACAGAACCAGTAGCACCAGAGGTACAGAGTTAGGCCAGAGCCAGGGGCACCAAACACAGACATAGTAAACACAGGCAGAAAATCAGACTAAGGGTACCTAAGGAACTGAAAGAGCAATCGGTTAGGGAGAATGGAGATGGGACAGAGAATGAAACCCACTTAAACAGAAGAAAGCCTAGCTGGTTTGGCTCAGTGGATAGAGTGTCGGCCTGCGGACTGAAGGGTCCCAGGTTTGATTCCGGTCAAGGGCATATGCCTGGGCTATGGGCTGGATCCCCAGTAGGGGGAGTGCAGGAAACAGCCAATCAATGATTCTCTCTCATCATTGATGTTTCTATCTCTCGCTCCCTCACCCTTCCTCTCTGAAATCAATAATATACATATATATACATATATGTATGCATATATATATAAATATACATATATATACATATATATAAATATAAATATAAATATATATATATATATATATATATATATATATATATATATATATATTTTAAACAGAAGGAAAGCATAAGAACAGAAAAGATTCTGCCTCCTTCTTGAATAAAATATTCCACATAATTCTGTGACCAATGGACAGGGACTGGGGAGCCATGTGATAGTGCATTTAAGTTATCAATTTCTCATTTGCATTGGCAGTACCTTCAATGGCTATAATTACAAACAGGCTTCTATAAGATTATATTAGAAATAAATATTTTTAATCTAACTTAGAGAGAGGAAGGGAGGAAGAGAGAGAGAGGCAAACATCAATGTGAGAGAGAAACATCATTGGTTGCCTTCAGCATGCACCCCGATTGGGGATTGAACCCACAACCTGGGTATGTGCCCTGACCAGGAATCAAACTCACCTCCTTCTGGTATATGGAATGACACTCCAACCATCTGAGCAACACTGGCCAGGGCAGGAATCAATTTTTATTATCAAGGCTGATGTCACAGATAGAGATTTGCTTTTTAAACATTATTCCATTGCAGGAACATTATTTATTGCCAAGCACCCATCTGTTTTGCATTTTAGTACTAACTTTTTATCCTCACACTCATTTCACTGAGAAGTTTCCGGGGGTGGTGTTGGAGGCAGTAGCAGTGGTTGTTATTTTGATAGAAGTACATTATATGCTAGCAAAGCTGAATTTATTTCAATTTCTCTTTTGCAAAGCAATTAATCAGTGCAATCCCCTCAGTTTCCAATCAATTGTAAAAACTACCATTTTATCTCAGTTATTGCTTTTTTCCTAAGTAAACTTATTATTTTATTTATTTGAGTAGCATACAATATTATATTAGTTTCAGGTGTGCAACAGTGACTCGACATTTATATATCTTACGATGGGATCACCACACTAAATCTAGTCACCATCTGTTCACCATGCAAAGTTATCACAATATTATTGACTATATTCCCCTTCACCATTTTCATCCATGCCCCAACCGCCCCCCTTTCCCCCAGCAACTATCAGTTTGCTCTCTGTTTTAGACCTTTATTTGCTTATAATTTTTTCACCATCCATCTCTTTATCTTCTGCAACCTCACTTCTGATCTATTTCACCAACCTACTCTCATTAAAGCTTTCTTCTTTATTCAGATCCTTCTAGAACCCATCACCACCTTTGACATTTATGAACACACTCCCATACTTGGGTGGCACTTAAAGCTCATATTCCATGACAACACTCACTCAAAGTCTGAGCAGAAAAGGCACCCACTGTAAACCAAGAGCTAGAGGAGAAAATGTATATGAAAGAATTTAGCTGTAAGTGCTCAGAGGCAAAGCTGAGTCACAAATGGGGCACAGTTAGGAAGAATTTTTATTTTAAATCCAAGAGCCTTAGAAGTCATCTAGGCCAATACCTTCATTTTATAGATGAAATAATGAGGTATAGAAAATGTATCAGTTAGGATGCCTTTAGTTACAAGTAATAGAAAACAGCAACTCAATTTGGCTTAAATAATAAGTAACTATACTACACTAGAGGCCCGGTGCACAAAATTCATGCACTGGGGCGGGGGGGGGGAGATCCCTCAGCCTGGCCTGTGCCCTCTCGCAGTACAGGAGCCCTCAGGGGCTGTCCAGGACCCCTCGCTCCTTACCGCCCACCTGCTCGCTGCTCCTTAGTGCTGCCACGGAGGTGGGAGAGGCTCCTGCCACTACCGCTACGCTCGCCAGACATGAGCACAGCTTCTGGCTGAGCGGCGCTCCTCCTGTGGGAGTGCACTGACCACCAGGAGGCAGCTCCTGCATTGAGCTTCTGCCCCCTGGTGGCCAGTGAGCATCATAGCAACTGGTTGTTCTGGTAGTTCTGCCGTAACGGTCGCTTAGGCTTTTATTATATAGATGATAGTGGTCCAGACACATTAACCCCATTGCTGCTCTTCTCTGTGGCTCCCTTGGCCACTCCACCTTCCAAGTGTTAGCTTCAACTTCTGGATGTGAGCAAGTTGGCCTAGCAGTTCAGGATTTACGTCAGAGTCCTGGCCACTGAGGGAGGAGGATAAGGGGAAAGTGTGTCTTTTGTTTGAGTCTCTTTTCAGAAGCAAAGAAATCTGACCAAGAAGACTCTCTTGTTACTTCCCCTTTTCTAAAGAAATCACTGGCAAGGGAAATGGGATTCCAAGACTGGTTTAGGTTAAGCTTATGACTAAGCTTGGGGCAGAATGAGGACTGAAGAGTTAAAGTTATTTAATAGGCCATAATAAAAATGTTACTTGTAGATCTAACCCATATCTTGATTCTTACATTTGTTTCACCACACTTCTCAGAATTCACTTGCTTCTCCTCCTGTTCATTAACAATGGATTCTACTCTTCTCTCTTTTTGCAAACTTCTCTGGGAAATCACATATCCTTTTTATAATTATGTTAGGGATGTTGTGAGAATTAAATAAATCTATATATATAAAAGGCTAATATTCAAAGTGTCCCCTCAAGAGTTCAACCAGGAGAACGGGAGTTTGACTGCTCACTATAATGTGCGCTGACCACCAGGGGGCGGTGCGGAACATGGCGGGCAACCAGCGGCAGCAGCAGGGCGCTGAGGGAGTGAGGGAAGGAGAAGGCAGGGAGGTGGGGAGGCGGGGAGGCAGGGAACCTGATTGGCCCTGATAGCCGGGCCAGGCCTAGGGACCCTACCTGTGCACGAATTTTGTGCTCTGGGCCTCTAGTTACTATATATAAAGTGATCAGAACAATGCCTGTTACACAACAAGTGCTCTGTCAGTGTGTGGTATTTTTATTAAGGGGTATCTACTTAGCTGCCCAGCATCCCTTCCCCTTCTTTTGTCAAATGTTTCCGTTTTCCTTTGAAGAACTTCCCCTCCACTATGCCATACAATCTTGTCACAATTCCTAGTCACTATGAATTGGTCCTCACCCCCACTGAGCAAATGGTGGGCACAAGGCCCAAATCAGGCCAATCTTACCTTTCCCCTGGGACATGAATCTTAAGGAGAATGACTCAGATAGAAAACAGTTAAAATTCAGTCTCTCTAGGGTAAGGCCTTGAGCAGGCTTTTCCCAAGTTTTTGCCCCCTAGACCCCTGAAACTGGTTGTTCTTTCCAAAATCTGATTAACAGTTCTTCCTTTGATTCCATTACCTATCTAATCTCCTCTTAATAAATCCCTTTTGCTGAAATTAGCCAAAATTGATTTGTTGTTTGTATAAACATTATATTGAACAAATAGGCCTTACCAAATTAAATCATGAAGTAACCTTACTTTTGTCTCTTGTTGTCTCTTTATATCTATTCAAAAGCCAACTCTTCTCTGGCCTCTGCATAGAAGTTAAAACAATGGCTTGCAAGTCAAACATTCAGGGCTCAAATTCTATCTTCATCTCCTGCTAGCTATGTTGCTTACTGTCTCTTTGTCTCAGTTTCCTTAACTTTAAAATGGGGGAGTAACAACAACTACCTCAACTGGGTTACTGTAAAACTTAAATGATTTCCCAAATGTAAAATGCCTGGAAGTGTGCTTGGCAAATAGTAAGTCCTAAAAAATGTTAATATTGCTGATGACAATGGTTGTCCAGTGAGGTTATCTTTCTTCCTCACAACCCCTGATTGTTTCCATACCTATGCTCACCTTGGCCCTCTTACCTTTTTAAATCCTTCAAGACATTATTTTAAGCACCACAACTTCCACATTGATCTACATTAACCTGATACTTTGTTTATAGGAAGTACATAATTTATAGCAGCTATGTTAGTCTTGATTTACATTTTTTTAAATAGAGGCCCGGTACACGGATTCATGCACTGGTGGGGTCCCTTAGCCTGGCCTGAGCCCTCTTGCAATCCAGGACCCCTCGGAGGATGTCGGATAGCCAGTTTTAGCCTGATCCCTGCAGGCCCGATCCAGACAGAAGGAAGCCCAATCCTGTGCATTGGGCAGCTGTCCCCTGGTGGTCAGTGCACATCATAGTGACCGGTCATTCGGTCGCTTAGGCTTTTATAAATATACTAGAGGCCTGGTGCATGAAATTCGTGCACGAGGGGGGGTGTCCCTCAGCCCAGCCTGCACGCTCTACAATCTGGGACCCCTCTCACAATCCAGGACTGCTGGCTCCCAACCACAAACCTGCCTGCCTGCCTGATTGCCCCTAACCGCTTCTGCCTGCCAGCCTGATCACCCCCTAACCACTCCCCAGCCAGCCTGATCAAGGCCGAACTGCTCCCCTGCAGGCCTGGTCCCCTCCAACAGCCCTCTCCTGCCAGTCCGGTCACCCCCAACTACCCTCCCCTGCAGGCCTGGTTGCCCCTAACTGTCCTCCCCTGCTGGCCCAGTCACCCCTAACTGCCCTCCCCTGCAAGCCAGGTCCCCCCCCACTGCCCTCTCCTGCAGGCCTGGTCCCCCCCAACTGCCCTCCCCTGCCGGCCCAGTCACCCTAACTGCCCTCCCCTGCAGGCCTGATCACCCCCAACTGCCCTCCCTTGCAGGCCTGGTCCCTCCCAACTGCCCTTCCCTGCTGGCCATCTTGTGTCGGCCATCTTGTGTCCACATGGGGGCAGGATCTTTGACCACATGGGGGCAGCCATCTTGTGTGTTGGAGTGATGGTCAATCTGCATATTACTCTTTTATTAGATAGGATAGATTGTACCTATATGTAAATCATGACTACCCCAACAAAAAAAGTGTTCCTGGAGGTCAAAAATTTTATTTTATCCTATAGGCCCAGTGCACGAATTTGTGTACAGGTGGGGTCTGACTGGCCTGGCCCCAATCAGGGTGGATCGGGGCCAGGTCTTTGGGAGGAGCAGATGGTGGGAGGTTGGCCGACTGGCCTGCCTGATTAGGGTCCGATCAGGGCCGGGCCAGCTGTGGGTGGTGGGCCAGCCAGCTCCACCCCGAAATGTGGTGGGGAGGGCCGATCAGGGGTCTGCAGCCGGGGGAGGGCCATGGGTGCAATCAGGGGTCTGCAGCCGGGGGAGGGCCATGGGTGGTTGGCTGGCTGGCCCTGCCCCTGATCAGAGTGAGGGGGCTGATCGGGGCAGAGCCGACTGGGGGAGGAGCTGCAGGCTGATCAGGATGGTGGGGGCCCATCGGGGGTGGGGCCAGCTAGGGGGAGGGGCTGCAGGAAGTTGGCTGGCCAGCCCTGCCCCCTATTAGGGTAGGGGGGGCGATCAGGGACGGGGCCGGCTGGGGAGAGGGGCCATGGGAAGTTGGTCTCGGGCCGCTCCTCGATCAGGATGGTGGGGGCCCATCGGGGGTGGGGCCAGCCAGAGGAAGGGGCTGCAGGAGGTTGGTTGGCCAGCCCCACCCCCATTTGGGTGGGGGATTGATCAGAGGCAGGTCTGGCTCGGGGGAAGGACTATGGGCTGGCCAGGGTGTGGCGGGCTGATTGGGGGCAGGGGGAAGGGCCGCAGGGGAGTTGGCAGACCAGCCCCACCCCCCTGATAGGGCTGGTTCCCTGGCCGCAGTGGGCATCATAGTGACTGGTCGTTACAGTCATTATGGCGGTCTAGTCGCTGGCTTTTTATATATATAGATTCTTTTATGTTCTTTATAGTACTTAGTCCAGAGTGAGGCTCTGCAAGTTCTTAGTAATTAACTTTTGAATGGCCCTCTGAACAGCTAAGTATATGTGCTGCTGGAGTGAGCACATGGCCCATTTTTTTTTACTGTTGTATAAGCTTACAAAAAAAGACAGGCTACAGAACTTTCAGTTTTCTTCCCATAGTGGATTATACACACTCAGCATCCAATCTTATTAATCTACAAAAAAGTTGAAAACTTCAGGAGCTGAAAATTAATTCCAAATATGATAGGAAATTCCAAATGTATCCTTTAAGGTTGATATTTGAGAGCTTGTTTGGAGGTTCTAGCAGGGGAGCGCAGCTACTCGTATACCCTTGACCGAAGACCGGTCCTCTCCTCTGGGGGGAAGGTTGTCCCCTTCGACCGAGCACGCAGCTTCGGGAGGGACGCACATGGATCGGTGAGGGAGGAGGGGGACACCCGCCTAGCCAGCCAGATCAGCCGAATCAACCCTGGCGATCAATGGGGTGACAGATGTCGCAGCCAGATCACCCTCACATCCTAAGGTTGATATTTGAATCTATGGTGCTGAAAGGTTTTGTTTTGTATAAAAACTAAAAACATGAAGATAGGGGAACAGATACTCAGATACTTCCCCGCTTCTGATGCTTTTCCTCATAGAATTGTTGATGAAGGACAAAGTAGAAAAGGTAACTATTGTATCTTTTCATTGTCCTGTTTCTGAAGAAATGTTCTTTTATTTTTGAAACTCTGCATAACATAAAGTACACCATCTTTGTTCTCTAATTTCTCTAAGCATGTGAAAAAATATACACAGAAATAAAAACTTAATGCCCAGAGCATACTATTTACATATATACAATGGCACTGTTTCATAGCTATGTGGGCAGTTTTTTAATCATGTGGAAAAGTCAACTGAGAAAGAGAAATGAAAAAAGCCTAGACTCAATTCCATGTGAAGCTGTTTATGAAATGGAGATGCATAAATTGGCTTTTAACTGATCTTGGGAACAAGTTTATATTACATCTAAATGACACCTCTAGAAAATTCCATTCTTGTTGGCTTATTGTTGTTTACTGGATATGGTTATTCTGGTTAGAAAAAAAAAATGTGGGTGTTTTTTTTTAAATGCTATCCACTATGAATTTTTCAACCAGACTAACTCTTCATTGTTTTTCTCTCTACAGAACATTCTAGGAAAGAAAGAAAAGGGAAGAGAGTAGGAGGAGAGGGGGGAAAATCTACTTATCCTACTTGGATTGTGCAAGACAGCCTGGTGCAACCATATTCTGATTCTCTTCTTCATTCTGCAGTGCAGTGAGCTCTACCATGTTAACCATCACATCATTGGTGTGGCCAGGGAGCTGGGGAAGCACTGAAATGATCTTCTCTACCAAGTTGTCTCCATGATGTCCAACCGCTCCTGTTTAAGCAGACAGAATTATGAACTCACAAAATGGGAGGAATAAGAAGCTGAATTAATGTTTTAATGATATGGTGGGCATCAATGAATACTGAATGGATAAATAATCAGCATATAGTCAGCCAGGTAAATGGTGTCAGAGGATGATACTATATTGAAATATGAGAGCCAAATTTTACTGATGAAGATCATAAGACCCAGAAGGGCTTGCAGACCTGACAAGGAATAGCAGATCTCCCCTCTGCTAGATCCATATCTTCATAAAAGCAAGTGTTTATCTAATTCACCCTATATTCACCATATCTGGCAGGCAACTTGGCAGCTAGGTTCTCACTAAATATTTGCTAGATAAAGGAAAGAATAAATAAATTAATAGTAACAGTTTACAATGGTAGAGGTATTTATAGAGTGCTTTCTGTGTATCAGGTGCTTTACATTTATTAACTCTTCTAATAACAAATGACTAAATGAATCAAATTGAAATTCAAAACCAATGACACAGTTTAATACTTTTCCTATGAAACCAAGTTATCCTTCCAAAAGCCATTGTTGCTTGAAAGACCTCTCTCCAACAATGGGTGGGACTTGGAACATTTACTTGTTTTACCCACTTTAAGCCAATTAACATTTGCTTCCTAATGTCTCTCTGTCCTCTATCTCTATCTTTATCTCTGTCTTTCTATTGTTTTTTGCCATGTCATATTATTTGGGCAGAAAAACTACATAGAAAAGACAAAACCAGGAATTCAAGAAATCATCTTCATTACCATCATCATCTTTATCACAATAGCTAACATTTATTGAGAACTTAGGATGTATGAGGTATTAAGCTCCATACTACATCTATTCTCCACTTAATTCTTACAACTCTTAATAGGTAGGTGTTAATATGCTCATTTACAGAGTAGAAGACTCATTTTAAATAACTTGCTCAAGCTTACACAACTTTTAATATATATTTTTTATTGATTTCAGAGAGGAAGGAAGAGGGAGATATAGAAACATCAATAATGAGGGAGAATCATTGATCGGCTGCCTCCTGCATGCCCCTGACTGGGGATCAGACCTGCAACCCAGGCATGTACCCTGACCATGGCTTGATTGGAATCGAACCGTGACCTCCTGGTTCATAGGTCGACACTCTACCACTGAGCCACGCCAGCCGGGCAAGCTTACATAACTTTTAAATTACAAAGCAAAAATTCAAATTCAGGAGGCAGAGAACTCCAAAAATTATACTCTTTTCTTAAAAAATAATAATCAGGCTTATAAAAGTGACTTAAGACAGAGCCAGCATGAGTGTTTTTAAAGTGTCTTTTGATGTTAAATAAAAAAGTTCTAAAAAAAGAGTTCGCACATCAGTAGAATATTAATTGATTAGACCTGGAAAGGACCACATCTTATTTATGTTGTCTATGGTTTATGATTGTTTCCCCATCTCTCAGATTATGAGCTCCTCATTAAATACTTGCTAAATGAATGACAAGTCACTATAAGTGGCCCTGAGATCCAGAGGTGGGTGAAAAGTCTTTAAGTGAAATATATCTTTAAACTAAGCCTGGAATGGAGATACATTATTAATACTCACTTAAAGAAACCCAAAATTCAACAAATTCTCTAAGATAATTTCATATTATTTTGTACACTTTCCTTCCACTAGGTCAGTGGTCGGCAAACTGCAGCTCAAGAGCCACATGCGGCTCTTTGGCACCTTGAGTGTGGCTCTTCCACAAAATACCACGTGCGGGCACGCACGTACAGTGCGATTGAAACTTCGTGGCCCATGTGCAGAAGTCGGTTTTCAGCTCTCAAAAGAAATTTCAATCGTTGTACTGTTGATATTTGGCTCTGTTGACTAATGAGTTTGCCCACCACTGCACTAGGTCATCTGTTAACACCTCTACAATGAATTAGCACCCTCCTATGAAGAATACTGGCATCTGTAGACAATGTCAGCATAATTACTTTTTTGCAATCTCTTGAGCTAGATACAGCTGTTGTTGTTTAACAAGGCAGTGCATGTTGAAGACGTATTTACCCATCACAGCATTTAACAAATTCATTGCAATTGCTAATTTGCTTGTTGTATCTCCCTCTAGACCAGTCAGTGGTCGGCAAACTCATTAGTCAGCAAAGCCAAATATCAACAGTACGATTGAAATTTCTTTTGAGAGCCAAATTTTTTAAACTTAAACTATATAGATAGGTACATTGTTATTAACTTAATTAGGGTACGTGGTATTTTGTGGAAGAGCCACACTCAAGGGGCCAAAGAGCCGCATGTGGCTCGCGAGCCGTGGTTTGCAGACCACTGCTCTAGACTATAAACTCTGTGAGATCAGAGACTGTGTCCATCTAGTTCATCTTTGTATCCTCAACTTGACAAACAGTAGGAGGTCAATAAAATACATGCTGAATCAGTGGAAGTCCCAGAACTTTGGAGAGTGCTTATGAAGACCTGCACAACAATCCCATTTACCTGTGAGATCCAGAGTTCTGTCCACAAAGACCACTGAGGCCCTGCCCGTAGAAGTCTTCCTCCTGTTCTTGGCAGGGGCATAATTGGCCAGATCTGCTGCTATGATCCGACTGAAGGGACCTACAGCAAAACATTCCTCCCGTACTCCTAAATGCTCACACAGTGAACTGAGGCCTGACACCAAGCATCTGATCTGCAGTAGCAGCTCAGGGGGCAGGGCAGTGGCATCCACCTCACCCAGGCTACCCAGCCTCCTCTTGTCTGGTCGGGCACTATTAAGAAGATGCACATCCTGGGGTAGCAGTGGAAAAAGGGGAGCAAAGGCTGGCGTCAAGGCAAGGTAGGGAGCAGCAGGGGCTAGCAGCAGCGGGATGTGCAGCACCTTGGCGGTGTAGTTCATGTTGCCCATCCACTCACACAGCTTCTCCTCCAGTTGCTCGAATACTGGCTGCTGCCCCTCCAGCTCGGCCGCCGCCGCCGCTGGCACGTGATTGGCCGTGAGGTGGACCGCGTGGTTCACGGCGGTGACCACCACACAATACTGGAAGTGGCTGCGGCAGATGATGTTCCGTAGGGTCTCCACGGTTCGGCCTTTCAGGAGGCAGCTCAGCACAAACACCGCCTTGGGCTGGTGAGCTCCGCCACCAACTGCTTCGGGCTCGAACTCCCGCAGGTGACACGCAGGGCCCCCCACCGCCTCCAGGAGCCGGGTGGGTCCGCAACCCCAGTGCAGGCTCTCGGCGCAGGCGGCGTCCAGGTAGACCAGAGCCCGTTTCGCTTTGGCCAGCACCTGGTCCCAAGCCTGCTGGGTAAAGGACTGTACGCCCGGGGCGCTCATCGTTGGGGATTCGCAGACTCGGGGACAAAAACTTTCCCTCAGAACTCACAGCTTCCGGGAATTGGGCTCTTTGGGACTTTGACAGGCAACTCGGGACACGCGCTGCCGCGTCCCACTCGTCCAGAGGCTGCGCACGGAGATGACGTCACGGGGCGTGATTGGCAGGCCCGGACGCCCGCTTCTGTAAGAATGCGGCGGGCTGGGGAGCGGTGGGCGGGGCTCCGTGGCTCTGGGATTCCTGGAAAGCTGAGGGAGAGGAGAAAGCTGCCTAAGGAATAGCTGAACTATGTTCTTTTCTTTTCTTTCTTTCTTTCTTTTTTTTTTTTTTTGAACTATGTTCTTTTCATCTCCCTGTCTGCTGAGATTACCTTTCCCTGCCCCTGAGAATCCAAAGTATGATACTTCCCTAGAGATGAGCACATCTCTTTAAAAGTGCAGCCCCTTTCTCCATCTAAACTCAAAGCAGCCGCCTTGCTGGAGTGGCTGAATGAGTGAGCTGAGACCTATGAACCTGGAGGTCCTGGTTGGATTACCTGTCAGGGCACGTGCCCGGGTTGAGGGGCTTGATCCCCAGTGTGGGGCGTGCAGGAGGCAACTGATTCTCCCTCATCATGGATGTTTCTCTCTCCTTTTCTTCCTTCCTCTCTGAAATCAATAAAAAATATATATTTAAAAAATAAATGAATGAATAAACTGAGAGCAGCCAGAGCTAAAACAACTAATGTAATGTTTTGTAATTTATAGATGTTGTCATATACATTATTGCACACAGGCCTCATAAACAACCTCCTGGTCTCATTTCCACTTTCTCCGTCTTTCCTCCCTCATCGCATTGTCAAAAAGTCTTAGTCTGCTTCAAAAATCTGAAAATCCAGCCCCTTCTCCTCATCCTTGCTGTCACTGCCTTAATTCACCATTACCACTCACCTGGACAATTGCAGGGATCTCCGATCATTTCCCAGCTTTCCTTCTCTTCTCCCTGAAATTCAGTTTTCTTCATAATAAGCTAAACTGGTCCTACCGTTTTCCTGCTTAAAAGCCTCTGCTAGTTCAGCTGCCTAGAAAATACAGCCAGTCTTCTTAAAATGGCACCAAAATCCTTCGTGATTTCTCAGTTTCTCTCCAGCTACTCCCAGCCTGGAACTTTATATAACTGCACAATTATGTCAACATATTGAGCCCAGAAGGTTTCATGGGTTCAATTCATTGAATTCGTATTGATTAAGCACTCACAAAGTATAATTACTGTACTAGATTCCAAAGATACAATGATTAATAAAATACATTCCCTAATCCACAAAGAATTTACACCAGGCAAACTCCTAACAAAAATAATCAATGTAATGATACCTTCCAAGTGAGGATATTCCTAAGTCACCACCACTACTATCATCATCCTATCTTCCTTCTCAGCCCTCCAATACAAAACATACAGTTGATATCTCTGGTAAGTACTTGCCATATCATGGGGTGAGTTTTTAATATTTTATTGATTTCAGAGAGGAAGGGAGAGGGAGAGATAGATAAAAAACATCAATGGTGAGAGAGAATCATTGAGCGGCTACCTCCTGCATGGCCTCTACTTGGGATTGAGCCCACAACCTGGGCTTGTACCCTTGACTGGAATAGAACCTGAGACCCTTCAGTCTGCAGGCCAATGCTCTATCCACTGAGCCAAACCAGCTAGGACTCATGGGGTGAGTTTTAACATATTTGTTTTCTTTAACATACCTAGTCTGCTACAATATAATAGGTGTTCAATAAATGTTTGTAGAATAATGTTCAATTCATATCCATAGAATAAATAATATAGCCAACTAACTTTTAATGGACTTGTACAATATTCCAGACACTGTGTTGGACTTTGCGGATATAAAAAGAAGTAAGCCACAGTGCCTCTACATCTCTGCCTTCTATCCTAGATCTTATTGTGACAGGATAATAAGAAGCTAAGAAGCCAAAACCGGTTTGGCTCAGTGGATAGAGCGTCGGCCTGCGGACTCAAGGGTCCCAGGTTCGATTCAGGTCAAGGGCATGTACCTTGGTTGCGGGCACGTCCCCGGTAGGGGGTGTGCAGGAGGCGGCTGATCGATGTTTCTCTCTCATCGATGTTTCTGACTCTCTATCCCTCTCTCTTCCTCTCTGTAAAAAATCAATTAAAAAATATATTTAAAAAAAAAAAAAAGAAGCTAAGAAAATTCCTGGGCAAGTGGAATAGGGAAACTGAGACAAGAAAATTAAACAAGGATAAACAATTTGAACAACTTAAAGCTAGCTTGTGAATCACAAGAATTAATCTTCCCCAAATCATGGACACTTGAAAGCAAATGGTTTATACCTCCCCGCCCTAACCAGAGAATACATAGCTTAAATCACCCTGGTCTGGGAAACAGAGAACAGAGACCCAATTAATGTCAATTGTGTCAGCTAAACCCAAGGACAAATGACATTAGGGGAACAAATAACAAAATCCCCATTAAAGCCAGACAGACCCAAGATAAAAGTAAAGCAAGAAAGCAGACCAAAGAGTGATCCCCAACTCCCCTATCCCCTCATTTTGATGCATTAGCACATTAAAAATGCACCTGGAAAGCTGGTGAATATTCTGCTGAAACCCTCCCCTAAGATTCTTGTCCTTGGGGGGTGGGGGTGGGGAGAGGAGAGACATCCTTTCCTTCAAAAGCACCTGAATTAAAAGAACTCATATACAGAAGCATGGAATAGATTGGGAAATCTCAGAGGGAACGCTGGGGAGGGTGGGTGGGTGGGAAGAGATCAACCAAAGAGCTTGTATGCATATATGCATAACCCATGGACACAGACAATAGGGTAGCTAAGGCCTGGGGTTGGGGGAGTGGAGTGGGGAAGTGGGGTGAAGGCGTGGTTAGATGAGGTCAAGGGGGGCGGGGAAATGGGACATATGTAATACTTTCAACAATAAAGATTTTTTTTAAAAAAAGAACTCATACATGTAAAGCAAGCAAGTGCAATAAAATGTTGCAAAAGTGATGATTTTTTTAAATGCCTAAGAATGACAAAGTGGGGGAAATAAATTCTGACTGGGTGAAGTGAAAAAGGGAAGTGGTCAGAAGTTTCATATAGAAAATGAGTTTTTAGTTGCCTTCAAAGAAAACCAGGTGTTCACCAGGTGGACAGGATGGAGAGGAGCATTCCTGGCAGTCCAGGCAGAAAATGCAGCATGAACAAAGCGAGTCATGAAACCATAAAACATGTTCTTTGCAACTACAAATAGCTTAGTACAGCTGGAGTGTATTGTATAAAGAGAGACTCAAGAAGAAATAGGAGCTAGGAACTAGAAAAGAAGGGACTAGATTAGGGTGAGTCTTATTTTTTATTCTAAATAGTAGCAGCCAAGGGGGAACTATTAAAGTATTTTTAGGAGTGGAAATAATTTGTTCACATTTGGAGTGCAGAAAAAAATTTAGTAAGACATGGACAATTATTTGAATGCAGTAAGATTTTGAGCTGAGTGCAGTTAGGAAACAGTAACAGCAACCACTCAGGCAAAGTAGATAAGTACAGGTGATGTAGTAGGATAGTAAGAAGCTAGGAAAATCCCTGTGCAAGTGGAATGAAGAAATTGAGACAAGAAAATTAAACAAGGCCAAACAGTTTGGGCAACTTACAGCCAGCTTGTGAATTGCAAGACCTTATCTTCCCTAACCAAGGACACTTGAGAGCAAATGGTTTACACCCTTCTCCCTAACCAGAAAATACATAGCTTAAAGCACCCTGGCCTGGGAAAATAGAGATCAAAGACCCAATGTATGCCATTTGTGCCAGCTAAACCCAAGGACAGATGAAGTTGGGGTACAAATAAGAAATACCCCATTAAAGCCAGACAGACCTAAGATAAAAGTAAAATAGTAAAACAGATCAAAGAATAATTCAGAACTTCCCTATACACTCATTTTGATGCATCAACATATAAAAAATGCACCTGGAGAGCTGATGAATATTCTATTAAAACCCTTTCCGTAAGATTCTCACCTGCAGAAGAAAAAAAAAAAAAAGAATAAAAAGTCCTCAGGACAAAGACTCAATGTGGGCTCACTCTAGAGCACACCCATGCCCCTTGCCAAACATGAACTTTTTTATTTCTAAGGGTCCCCAGGAGATCTGCAACCAGGGAACAGTGGGCAGCTGCAGTGCCACCGGGTCTCGCCCTGGACCCTGTCCAGGCCCCTTTTTCTCGGACTTCCCAGTGAGCTAATAACAGCCACTCCTTGGCTCGCTTCTTTCTATAACATTTCTAGAGAGCCAAAACAGAGCACAGCCTGGGCTCTCCCCAGTTGTTTCTTACACCCTCATTTCTTCCTTTGTTTCGCTGTCCTCAGCATTAATAAACATACCTTCAAACCCATCTGGACTCCTGCTGTGAAATCTTTCCTACACAAAGTCAAGAACCCAAGCACTCCAGACCTGCTGGGCAGGTCCCTGTCTGGTAACAGTGATAGACATTGAGGGGTGTCTAAGAAATGTTAAGGAGACAGGGCCAGAAAGCCTGGTGACTGGATTGACAAAACGAGTGAAGCAGAGGGAACATTTCCGATTAATGCCCACTTAAGTGGTCGTCACTGAGATTTGGAAAATCAAAAGAGAAGCAGTTTGGGGAATAAATGTACTGCGTTTGGTTGGGACACGTTTTTGTTTATTTGTCTGATTGTTTTAATTGTAACAAAATACAGGTAACATAAAATTTACCATCTTAACCATTTTTAAGTGTACAGTTCAGTAGTGTTAAGTATTTTCACATTGCTCTGTGAACAATCTCCAGAGCTTTTAAATTCTATACAGTCTATCCATTAAACAACCATTCCCCATGTCCCCCTCCCTTGCCCCTGCAACCATCATCCTATTTTGTGGTTCTAAGAAGTGAACTCTATTTACCTCATAAATGGAATCATACGATATTTTTCTTTCTGTGACTGGCTTATTTCACTTAGCATAATGTCCTCAAGGTTCATCCGTATTATAATATGTGTCAGAATTTTCTTCCTTCCATTTCTTGCTCTCAGGTGTTATGGCAGAGTAAATTAATTCCTGCTAAAATGACATGCTTAAGATAATAAGATTTACCTTATTTAAATGTGATTTGTATTTCACTAAAAATAGCCAGCAATTATTTCCCATGCCTCATAAAATCAAGCACATCTCCCTTTACCTTATTTCTAAGTGCTGCATATGAGTGATCAATTTAAAAATTTACTAAGCACTTTCCATGTGGTTGACATTGTACGAGAGGATCAGCTGACTACAGAAAAAAACACACCAAACTTTCTCAACATTAAAGAATGTGCAGGTTATATAACAGTTAGATGTAATAGATGATTTAATTTTCCAAAAAACAACTGGCAATGTAAAATTTAGTGTTGAAATACATAAGAATATAGAGGAAGATGGGTAATTGAGGCTTAATTGCTCATGGACTATCTAGAGAGAACGAAAACCTGTGCACATGTGCAGTTATTCAGGTTGTTCAAAGGACAAAAGGCAGGAACCAATAACTCACCACCTGCTTGCCACTAACTTGTTAAATGCTTTGACATTTGAAGCCTCCTTTTCGCTTTGGTATCCTCCCAAGAAGAGGGTGTGAAATTTATTTTAATAGATTGATTTCCTGATGAGGAAACTGAAGAACACTGAGATTTAAGCAACATATTTAAAGTTGGCAGGAAATAGCACAGTTGGGCCTAAATGACATTCATTTAAAGCACATTTATGAGTACTTGCTATCTACTAGATACTAAGCAAAGCACTTTTATTTGATCTTCAACTCTTGTGCTCTTGTCATCATTTTAATTATCTACTAAGCATTTCCTTTCAGTAATTCTCAGAGCTAGCTATATTAAAACTGATGCATCGTTGTTATTGTTTTGCCAAGAACCAACAGATCACAAAAAATAATAAAAGGGAAAACAAATATAATCAGAATATATGGAGTATTGTAGTTTGATAAGGTCTTAATTTTATACATCTTCAAGCTACCTGTCTTTGAAGTCTCCCTCAATGAGTAGGGAGAAAAAGACACTTTTAACTAAGGAAGCATATCCAGACAAGGAGCTCAATTCGGAAGCAAGCAGGAAGAGGATTTTTAAGACTGGCTATTAGTGATTTATAGGCTTCCCTGCTTGTGGGAATCTTCCTTTCAAAGCTTAGCTCAAATGCTACCTCCATGAAGGCAATTCTGATGCATCAGTTATTATTCAGTAATTCTTCAGTTTAACTAATGCCTTGAAAGACAAGCTCATTTCAGGCAGCTGAAAGGCAAAAGAGGCTCCTCAGCAAAAAGAAATTGTTCTACGAAACCACCAAAGTTCATTATATGCTCATGGAATTTATATATATAAAAGGCTAAGTGACTTACCATCTGTGCGTCCAACAGTCTGACTGACCAACCGGCCGGTACATATGACGCACACTGGCAATTTAAAAATAAACGTTGACTCGCACATGTGCGATACATGTAATGCTCTTGCTGGTGCCAATCGCATGCATGTGTTTCTGTCATTGTTGATCATGAATTTGGTTGACACTTCTATTATAGAGAAAGGGCGAATAGCGATATTAAAATATTTATTCTAATTAATTTCCTTTCAATGTGCATGAATCTGTGCACTGGGCCACTAGTGATAAATAGAACTATAAGTGATTGCCTTATGATACTCCCAAGCAGAATGTAAAATCTTCACTCCATTACTGTCGGTAAAGGGCAAGATATTGTACATTTAGGTTTATTGGCTGTCTCCTCATTAGAATGAAAGCTTCACTAGAGGAGGACTTTGTTTTTCTCCCTGCTGAATCTGCATAGCCAAGAAGAGTCCCTGGCACTTGGTACATCCTACGTAAATATTTATTGAATAAATTAAAAAATGGGAGGAGAAAAAGTGGAATTTAGGAAAGATTTCACAAAGTTGCTTATATCGCAACAGATTTCAGAAGGATGCAGGGATTATCCTAAACAGGTAAGGGAGACTGGGAATGGCAGATAAAATAGAGTTCAAGACTAAGGGGGATTAAAACCACATGATTTATTTAAATTAGACAAAATGGTGTTGTATTGTTAGGATGTAAACACTTTGTGCTTTTTTTATAGCATATCCACCTTTTCTCCTGTAGGAGAACTAATTGTTTACCACCTTTTCCAAATAGAGAGTTCTTTAAGAATGGGGACTATGTTTTAGTTATATCTTTATTTCAAATTTCTTAAACAGCAGGTATTCAGTAACTGTTAAATAAATGGAAAATGGTGTTTATTGGTTGGAGAGTATGGAAACATATTGATTGATTATTAAAACGAAAATGGATTTCTTTGTGTAGAAAAGTGTCTTGTTTGAAAACTTTAGAACAGAAAGGGATTTAGAGATCATCTAATTCAGTTTTCCCACTTTATAGATGAGAAAACAAGCATAGAAATGTTGATTACCTGAGGTCAGCAACTAGGTAGTTATAATTAAGAACTAGAACACCAGTTTTAACCAATGATGTATCATCTTCTTAAAAGATGTGCTCTCAAAAGTGGCTTGAAAATTCGGCATTATCTACTAAAATAAAAACTGGACATACTTTGTGATCTCTCTTGGAGAAAGACTTGTACCAATCTGCAAGAAGTCATTGACAAGGATCTTCATTGTAGGTTTTTTTGTGTGTTAAAGTGAAAAGTTGAAATCAATCTAAATGACACCAAGAGAGATATAGCCATATTTACTTTATGAAAGCCATGCTATGGAATATTATGAAACACTTAAAAATGGACATAGTTTGATATATATGTACTAACATGAAAGGATCTTGAAGACATTGCTAAATTTTTTTGTTTTTTGTTTCTAAAGCAATTCACAGAAAGATACATTCTGTGCTGTACCCTTTAAGCCTTGGGTTCTCCCAATAAAACAATACAATTCACCTGATACCACTTTATATGTGTGGAAAATACCACACATATAAATAATACCACTTTAAATGTGTGGAAAATTTCAGGATGATTCACAGCAAACAAGTCCTTTGGAAAGGACTACTGGATGAGGGGTTTTTGACCTTAACTGTAATGTTTTGTTTTAACAAGGAGAATGCATTATTCATATATATATGTGTGTGTGTATATATATACATACATATATATATACACACATATATATATATTAGTTTTGCTTTTGTTTGCTGTTAAAATAAAATTTTCAAGAAATTAGACATGAATTATGATTTATTTAGTAAGAAACGGGGCTGAGAGGTAATTATTCTGTATAAAGGCTGCTACAACATATGAAGAATAAAATAAGGCCTTTCGGAAGATTAAAAAAAGCAGATGAGAAGGTTGAGATGAGAGAGCCTCAAGGGCAGAATGGGACAATGGATTACTCGCAGGCAAAGCAAATATGGGTTATGGGAGGAAAGGTTGGGGGAGGGGGGGTCCTGGTGTACGCAGGAAGCCACGCTAGAAATCAAGAGTTAAAAAGGCCAAGTGGGATTCCACAGGGGCGGGGCTAATATGGTGCGCACGCGCAACTAGGTCCAGGTGGGCCGCCGCGGCGGAAGAAAGCCACCTATAGACGCTGCGCCGCTCGGCTGCTGCGCATGCGCAGGCGGGCCGGGGCCCGCGTCTCCTTTGCGGCCTCTGCTGCCGCGGCCGCTTCCCGTGGAGTTGAGTCTCGTGCTTTCTTCCTTCGCTCGCTGGCGGGTTCGCGCCTTTCACGTCCTCGGGCAGCGAGGCTGGGGAAGGGGTTGGAGGGGGCTGTTGACCGCTGCCTTTAAGTTGTGCTCGGGGCGGCCATGTCGGCCGGCGAGGTCGAGCGCCTAGTGTCGGAGCTGAGCGGCGGGACCGGAGGGGATGAGGAGGAAGAGTGGCTCTATGGCGGTACGGAACTTCCTGTCCTTTCTCTCTCTCCCGGATTCTCGCAGGCCTCCCCTCCCGGCGCGCAAACGGCCGTCCCCTCTGGCCCCTCACGGCCGCGCCGGGGGCCTCCGGTACGGAACCTGGTTCGGCCTACGTCAGGCCGGGCGCGGGGTGCGTGTTCCCCACCGGCCTCGGCCTCCTTTCGCCCAGCCCACACCCCCAAACACGCTCGCACCCCGCGGCGGCGGCGGCGGCGGGGTCGGGCCCCAGACCCTCGCCCTCCGCCTGGCCGGGACTGCTCGGCCACCTCGCCTCCGCGCTTTTTATTTTTTACTTTATTTATTTTTTTTTTTAAAAAAGACACGATTCTGAGCAGTGCTGGTGTGTGTCTTCCAGCCCCGTGGCTGTAGGATGCCCTCCCTGTCCCTTTAAGCAGCAGCTATTGTGCAGTGGCTCAATAAAGGTGATGCTGTGAAACTAACGTCTTGTTTCTTGATGGTCAGTTTGTATGGAATGCACCTGCAAGGGTACCTCCTTGTCTGAAAGTCGTGCTTTAAAAATAATTAAGAGAGAAAGAAAGAGAGATGGGATACCTTATGGCCCATAAAGAAAACCCCGAATGTCTCCCGTAGGTATGAAGGTGAAGTTTTCTTCTCTAAGAGGCTGCTCTTGAACCCACATCCTGGCAGTACCATGCCCCTTAGGCTTACAGTTGTCAGTCTCGTCTCATGCATTCATTTCTCTCGAAATAAATTTAATACATCTTGGCACTTTCTGTTTTGAAAGGCACTTGTTCAGACATTTGCTTTTTAACTGTTATCAAGTCACAGTCCCTTCTTGTTTGTTACAGATACTAGATTTGAAAATTAATATTTGTTCCTTGCCAGGAATGTATATCCTTGATTGTCTTTAGAATAGTATAGTGAAAGTGTAGGTTTGAGCACCGTGATGATGTGACTTGGACAAACTTTGATTTTTGATAAACTTGTAAAATAAAATAATTTGTCTTTGGTGGCAAGATTTAGCAGTAGTAATACTCTTTGATGTGTAAATGTGTAGGATTTTTTTTTTTTTTTTACGAAGATCTAGAAGCCTTTAATACCACTTTAAGTTTATTTTTATGGGAGTAAAGTCTGATTTTTATTTTATTTTTTCATAAAAAGACATATCTTGTTAAGTTATTATAAGGTGATCTAACTTTGGATGTGCTTATAGGCCCATGGGACGTGCATGTGCACAGTGATTTGGCAAAGGACCTAGGTTAGTGCTTGTGATGATCACTTCAGATTTTCATACTACTAGTTTCTTTAAGAGTAGTTTGTTTGTTAATTTTATTTATTTATTTATGTATTTTTTTTGGTAGATGAAAATGAAGTTGAAAGGCCAGAAGAAGAAAATGCCAGGTTAGTGAAATTTCTTGTTGATACTTAACACAGATACTGTGATACAGCGGTTCTATCAACAAGTTGTTAAAATTATTTCATTGTAATCGTGGGTTTGATTACATTTTGACTAAAGGTTGGAAGATATTGAATCCTTGGGAGTTTATTCCTGTTTCAGGACCTAATCTTACACTAGTCTGTTTATTTGCTAGTAGCTGAGGGGACAAAGATTTTAAAGTAAGGGTTTAAATACTTTTCAGTGTTAAGTAACTTTTTATTCTTAAGTGGAGTATACAGTATATCTATTAAGACTGTTAAGAAAAAACTTAAAAATTTTTTTAAAATATATAATCTTAAGTTACAATGAATATTTATGATGGTGTAATGCACTTTGGTTATAATTTCAGCATTTTGTATTTAAATGCAAAGTAAAATTAATGAACTTGACACAAGATTAGTTCCCTTTTTTAGGTGACTGGAAAAGTATGAGTATCGTTTATAGAACATGTACAGGGAGCCAGAAACTGAATTCTAAATTTCAGAACAGCTTCTGTATACAAGTTAATGGATATGCTGACATTACTCTGATCAGAGGCCTTAGTGTTCTATAATGGGGAAAGGGCTGTTAAAAACAAACGGCTTTTAGAGAATATTTGGTTTTAATAAATGGGGAAATAGTACTTCACAACCACTAGGATGGCTGTAATAAAGACAGCAACAAGGTATTGGTGAGGATATGGAACCCTCATACACTGATGTTGGGATTGTAAAATGGTGCAGCTACTTTGGGAAACAGACTGGAAGTTTCTTAAAAGATTAAACACAGAGTCACGATATGATTTAGGATTGCCAATCCTTGTTCTGTACCTTAAGAGAAATGAAAACATACATCTACGCAAAAACTTGTTAGGTTCTGTTCTGCAGATTTATGTGAAACAACCTTTAACGAGACCAATTCTGCCATACGCTAATTGGTATAAACAAAGTTATGTTCCTAAGCATCTCATCAATGTTCATCAAAGTTATGTTCCTAAGCATCTCATCATCTCATAAGAAAACAATGTTCATGAAAGGATGTTATTCGGGCACCTTCTGTACATGAGTATTCATAGCATTATTCATAGTAGCCAAAAAATGGAAATAACCAGTGTCCATCAAATAATGGATAGATAAATGTGGTATATTTATACAGTGGAATACTATTTGACAGTAGAAGGAAATGAAGTATTTGTGTGTTACAACATGGGTGAACCTTGAAAACATGCTAAGTGAAAGAAGCCAGTCACAAAGGACTGCATATTGTATAATTTTATTTATATTAAATGGACAGAATATGTACATTCATAGAGATACCAAGTAATTAGTGTTGCCCTGACTGAGTACAGGGCAAAATGGGAGTGACTAATATATACAAGATTTTTTTTTGGCAGGGGGTGGGGGGGGGGGTTCGTGAAAATGTTCTGGGATTAGATAGTTGTTATTGTTGCACTATTCTATAAATATACTAAAAACCATTGAGTTGCGCATTTGAGATGAGTGGCTAGTGTGGTGTATGAATTATATCTCAAAGGTGTTATTTGAGTACAAGTGAATGGAGAGACAAAGTAAGAAGTATAGATAGAAATAGCTTTGGGGATGCTGAAATTAGCCTATTTTTCCTCAAAATTATTCCTTATATCGGAAGACATTAAAAAAAAAAACCACTCATTGCTATATTTGAAATTTTATCACCTGGCGTTTAAATTTATGTATTCAACCCAGTTTCTAATGCTAATCTTAGCCACAAGGTGAGGATTTGTGTAATTTATAATTTGGAAAGTAATTAAATATTTCTTTATACCCTGTTTTACAGTTAGTTAAGAAATTAATTGATAACAAGGTCCAGAATCACAACTAAATACACCTTTTTTTGAGCTAATTTTTATTTCATTTATTTTTGTTAATATCAGTTTTTGGTTATAATTCTTGAAGCTTATTTTCTGATTAAACATTCTTTAATTTTAATTCCACAATACACAGCTTGATTAAATTTATTGGAGAGGTGCCTTTTGCCTTGCCTGAGCACTACCAAAAATGTCTTTATATTCCTTAATAAAACTTTATTTGGTGAGCTATTAAATTTATTTAATCTTATGGGAAAGATCTATCCTTCAGATTTTATTTTTCTAGAAAATGTTTATAATTTTATCATGTTTTTAGCATTTTAATGGTGATAGAGAATTAAAACTTTTAAAAGTTTATTGGGGAAGAGAGCAACAAACCAGAGTTCTAGTATCCAGCTT
Organism: Cnephaeus nilssonii; assembly: GCF_951640355.1. Taxonomy (NCBI): domain Eukaryota; kingdom Metazoa; phylum Chordata; class Mammalia; order Chiroptera; family Vespertilionidae; genus Cnephaeus; species Cnephaeus nilssonii. The sequence goes on along the minus strand of NC_137072.1, from coordinate 86,773,971 downwards.
GGTGTACATCATTGCATCTCTCCAAGTGAGCTGAGTCCTTGTTAGAATTTTCCCCAGCTTCTTTGTGACTGGCTTATTATTAAAACCGCTGCTCTTCTTAACCATTGCATTATACTATCTCCAATTCTCTCATGTTTTATCCATGTTTTGGCTAACCATATTGTTTTTTGACATAAACAAGTTGAACTTCTTTCTGGCTACCTGAAAGCTTATTTAAGCAGGAGTAAATGTACCGAAGAAATATAGTTGCAGGTTTTTCTTGACTCAAGCAGTAGAACAGTGAAAATATAACAGATAAACTATAGTTCTTATTTTTCATTTTACTTTATTTGGAGATTGTATTATAAAATGCCAAGGTAGAGAGATTAAATTAATTTATGTAGAAACTACTTGATACAGAATGAAGTTTAGAAGATAGCAGAAATCTAAGTAATTGTTAGTTGCTTTGTACTTGCATTTCCTTTTCTATAAATTTCCTTTTCTATAAATGAGGTTAATGGTTAATTCCCACTATGAAAATTATAATTATTAAAAAAATAAGAAACCAATTAACTCTATAGTACTAGAAGTTGTATTTGATTGTTAATGGCCAAGTGTGATAAGACATTTGTGAAAAAGATATAAGAGAATAAGAGTGTCTTACTATTGTGTCAATTTTGTCATAACGGCAAATTCAAGATAACTGGCCTTAAAAAAATAGTTTTTTAATGCATCAAAAGTAGTCTGCAGCTATCATTAGTGTCAAATTGGAAAACAGTCTTAAATGAAGATAAACTTTTTTATCTTAAAATTTATTTTCTATACAACAAGGAACATACTAGTACATCCAATAAAGAGATGAAACAGAAAGCCAGGAAAAACCATGTATGTTAACTGAATACTAAAAGAGTTAATGTCATCATATTACAAATCTGAAAATAGGAAACTTACATAGTCCTTGACAATTACATTAGTTTTGGCACACAGAGGATGTTCGATAAAGATTTAGGATAAGTATAAATGTGATGCATATTTTTACAATGTAAAAAAAACACCCACCTCAAATTATATTCCACCATTAAATTGCAAATTTGACACCATTAACAAATTTGGAGGCAGTTCCATTCTATTTCTAATGTTGAGCAAGGCATGAGAAATACAGAGTAGGTAGTTTTTACTATTTATTTTCTTAACATCTAGTGGAGACAATTTTAGGAAACTATCAGGCATAGCTTAAAAATACTAGGATACCTTATCTGTACTTCTCAGAAGTAATACTAGGCATATGTACTTATTTTTGTTGTTTGTAGTGCAAATAATCCTCCATCTGGAAATGAAGATGAAACTGCTGAGAACGGCGTACCTAAACCGGTAACATAAGGATTTGAAATCTAGTTACTTCTCTGTTTAAAATCTTTATCAATAGTTTTGCCTTCACTTAGGAATAAAGCCAAAATTCAATATGACTTTCATTATCCTGCTTCATCTGGCCCCCTCTTAACATCACTTACCTCATCAGGTGCCATCAAAAGCATAACCAAGAGAAGTAGTGAGAAGATTTCCGATGAAATAGGGCATGTGCATAGGCTTGATGTTTATTTCAAGGAACTGAATGGTCATAGATCATCTAAATAGATAATACCCTGATTTTCAAAGCAGACATTTGAGTCTTAAAACCTAAGTTTGATGGCCATGTTTTTTATTTTTCAGCAAAAAGGTTTTTTGTATAAGTGATAGTATTTGACCTCGTCCCTGTTGAAAGTGATGTTTTTTTGGGTGTGTGTGAACATATTATGGGTCCTATGACTATTTTTAACATTTTACTCCCCTCCCCATAGTTACTCTACAAGTTTGTATCAAAAATTATTTTGCCTAGTTTTTCTACTTTTAAAATTGACTATTTTGTGACGAAGCACAAAATAGCCTTTTAGAGCCAAAACAAAAGCTTGTAAATGGCCTTTCTTTTACTCATAGAAACAAAGTATTCCCTCAACCATTTGCATGCAGGGCCTCTTATAGGTGTAAATGAATTCCAGGAATAAGTGAGGTGCTCCCTAACTATTTGGTGCTTTTTAAATTTTTTGTTAATCCTCACCCGAGGATTTCCCATTGATTTTTTTTTTTTTTTTTTTTTTTTTAGAGCAAGTGGGTGGGGATTTGGGGGGAAGAGAAACATTAAATTGGTTTCTTCTCACACACACCCTTACTAGGCCATTAAGGACCCTACTACCCAGGTATTCGCCCTTGACTGGGAATCACACGCACAAGCTTTAGGTTATCTTGCCAATGCTCTACCACTGAGCAACACTGGCCAGGGCTATTTGGTAGTTTTTAACCTTGACCCTGTGACTGTTAAAATTGTTTTCCTCTTAACTTTATATATTCTTTTCACCAAGAATTTCTCAAATACTTTTTAATAATTTTATCTTCTCTATATGTTAGTAAATTGCGTTAGATCCTTTTTGCAAGAGGAGCAGTTATAAATGATAAAATGATGATGGTGAAAAAGGTTTTCGCATTCTTATCCTTTTTATCATGTAAATCATTGAAGTTATAAATGAATTGAAATAAGGATCAGTTCTGTGAGCTTGTAACTTTTTTCTGTAAATCTATAGCTTAATTGTAAAACGGTTACTTTTTCATTTATTCATATCAAATATTGAAATGGATTATTGAATGTATTTTATAATTGTTTATGTTGGTATAGAAAGTGACTGAGACTGAAGATGATAGTGATAGTGACAGTGATGATGATGAGGATGATGTCCATGTCACTATAGGAGACATTAAAACGGGAGCACCACAGTATGGGTAAGTTATTTTTAAGTAACAATTGTGTGACTAAATCAAAGGTAGTATGCCTATATCAAGCCATTAGTGGTTGATTTAATTGTTTTTTACATTTTTCCATCTTACCATGAGTTGCTAAGAGAATAGATCTTAAAAATTCTCAGCATAAGGAAAAAAATATTTGTGACTAAGTGTGGTGATGTATGTTAACTAAACTTTGCAATTTAAACACATTGCATCATGTTGTATACCTAAAATTAATGTTATTTTTTAAAATCTATTTTTATTGATTTCAGAGAGGGAGAGGTAGAGAGAGAGAGAAATGCCGGTGATCAGAATCATTGATTGGCTGCCTCATGCATGCCCCCTACTGGGGATTGAGCCCCGCAACCTGGGCGCAGTATATGTTAAATTTTAATTGCAGCTCATGATAAAAGGAATTTCACCATGACAATATCTCTTTTCTAAAGATAATTAGGTAAAGTTACATCGGAGTAGCAGTATTTTTGATTCTTGAAATTAAAGTTTTTATAAATGAATTGAATACAACAAATTCTTTAGCTAGAATTAGAAAACCTTAAATTGCAGTTTGCATCTGTATTGTTTTGCGATTTTATTGCTTATCCAAAGCTGAGTTTAGGTTTTTAATTTTTTTGTCCAGTAAAAACAGTATCAAAAGTATTGCTTTTTGATCCTCATAGTGTTTTTTTAAATTATTAATTATCCCGTAGACTTTTTTCAGTAAAATTCTGATTCAAGTGAGTGACTCATTAAGTATGTATAAAATCTTATGGAAATATTGGAAGGGAATATATTAAAGTACAGGTTGTGATTTTGTTTTGGTGTTAGCATAAGAGTCAAGGTTGTATTGTGTTTTTTTAGATTGGATGTATAATGTAGTTGTGCATTGGGCACATAAAATAAACTTTTCATTAATTGTACTATATAGTTTATTAAGCAGCCTTATCTGGAATCAACCAATATATATACAATACACATCAGTACGTTTGAAGATGGGTGGGCAAAAGTAGGTTAATAATGATGCTGCTGATAATACAATAAGTAATAAATAAGGCCGAAACCGGTTTGGCTCAGTGGATAGAGCGTCGGTCTGCGGACTGAGGGGTCCCAGGTTCGATTCCGGTCAAGGGCATGTACATTGGTTGCGGGCACATCCCCGGTAGGGGGTGTGCAGAAGGCAACTGGTCGATGTTTCTCTCTCATCGATGTTTCTAGCTCTCTATCCCTCTCCCTTACTCTCTGTAAAGAATCAATAAAATATATTTAAAAAAGAATATAAGAATACATTGTTTACTATATTCACAACTGTAAATCTACTTTTCCCCACCCCTACATTTTATCTCTTCAGTAGAGCCTTTGTTTTCAAAGTTTTTTATTTCAGGAACTCACTTTTACAATATAATAATGACTGCCTGTGTAATTTTAAAAGCCTAGCAACTTTTTTTGGGAGCAGGGTTGAGAAGAGACTAAATTACTTATGTTAGAGGTAGATAACTATTTTTGGGAAAAAAAAATTTTTTTTATTGATTTTTTTTTTTTACAGAGAGGAAGGGATAGGGATAGAGTTAGAAACATTGATGAGAGAGAAACATTGATCAGCTGCCTCCTGCACACTCCCCTACTGGGGATGTGCCCACGCACATGCCCTTGACTGGAATCGAATCTGGGACCCTTCAGTCCGCAGGCTGACGCTCTATCCACCGGCCAAACCGGTTAGGGCAATAACTATTTTTAAAATATATTTTCATTGATTTCAGAGAGGAAGAGAGAGGGAGAGAGAGATAGAAACATCAATGATGAGAGAGAATCATTGATCAGCTTCCTCTTGCAGGCCCCCTACTCGGGATCAAGCCCACAACCCGGGCATGTGCCCTTGACTGGAATCAAAATTGGTTCCACAGGTCAATTAACAGGTCCACAGGTCAATGCTCTGTTCACAGGTCAATGCTCTGTCCACTGGTCAATGCTCTGTCCACTGAGCCAAACTGGCTAGGATGAGGTAGATAACTTTTGAAGTTCTCCTCATTCCCACTTTTAAAGTAAATAGTGTTGGACTTATAATATGTTAGCAGGCTTCTACGCTAATAGACCTTTACCATCTGCATTATGCAAAAGAAACACTTTAGTATGATATACTACTCATGGCATATTTAGCAAATACTTTTATTAGTATATAAAATTTGTATTTGCAAGTATAGAGCAATGAAAGCAAATGGTGATTTCTTTTATTAATATGACCAATTTTTGGTAGGAATCACTTGCAGATATTAAATACACAGACTCCCATAGTACTTTCTGAACTTTATGTCTTATAGCAATTTCTAGTCCATGAATTCTTACGTTTATACATGTTTGGACTCTAAATTCTTTAAGAGTAGAAATCTTGGTTTATGAATTTTCCTATTCCTTATATTGCCTTACATGTAGTAAGTATTCAATAAATCTTTATTGACTGGGTAGACTACATGTTAAAACAATTGACTTTGAATGTATGCACCCTGACCTGGTATTGAACCCTTAACCTTATTTTTAAAAATGTATTTTTTATGCATTTCAAAGTAAGCTACACATCTTTCTGAAGGGTGTAAAGCTTATTTAACCTTGATAACTCAAGACATATTCCTTGAAAATGAAAGAGAACCAGTGAGAAAATTAATTAAATTTAGTGGCTATTTACTTTGTGTACACTTCACAAGCATATTTAAAGAACAAATTGTTTGAGAAACAATATTAAATTGGTTTATTGTTAGCTCTTAGAAAGTACAAAATAGAATTTTTTGATAACATACTTTTGTTACAAAGTTCATTTTATCTATACAGTAAGAAGAAAAGCTGGTAGGAACAATTTATCTTGTATAGAAAAGTAGTTTCTTAGCTATATCTTTGAGATTCTTTCAGTAACTACTTTTCAAAGACAGTTTGGCACTTTACTAATTGATGATGGGGTTATCTATAATAATAAAAGTGCAGTATGCTAATTAGGCCGGGCTGCGAGGGAAGCCCGGGTCCTGGTTATCAGAGGAAAGCCAGTGCTGGCAGCCAGGGGAAGGAAGCCTACTCATGCACAAATTTTGTGCATCAGGCCTCTAGTAAAAAATAATATAATAGTCTTTTTTTTTTTTTACCAGAAGTAGTGAGGAAGACAGCAATACTTTTAGCGAGTGTAAGTGCAAGAATAGGAACGTATACAAAGTGATTTGAAAGCTTTGAGAGGAGAGTTGCTATAAGCCTACAGGTGTTGGAAGATGCTAGAGGAGGTATTTTAACTTGTTTGAATAATTCTTGAGTTAAAAGGAAGGGAAGCTGGATGATTTAGGTAGAGGATACTGTTTAGATGCAGTGCAAGCATGGTTTAAGGAACCACAAGCCTGAAGGATAAAGGCAAATGAGAAAGGATGGTCAAAACTATTTAAGGAGAAGGGAGTTAGACTGTTTTTGCTGTGTTATCATGGAACCTTTGTAGGTTTTTTTTTAGGCAAGCCAGCTTATTTGCAAAGATAAATAGTAGCAGTAGACTAGTTAGATATTAGTTGTCAAAGTGATTGTCCACATGAGATAATCCAAACTAAGCCAACAGCAATAGTATAGGGATGAATGGGAAAATAAGGTATATCTGAGTGAGTATTAATTAGAAGAAGTAAATTGGTAACTGAATGGTTGTGGATGGAGAGGGAGAAAAGGACTCAATGACTTTCAGGTCTCTAGAGCAGTTTATTGAGTACATAACAGTGCTATGTAAGTGAATAACCTAGGTGTCAAATTTAGTACATTGGAGACCAAAAGGTGGAAATTACTAGGAAAGTCCAGTTGGCTAAACTTGGTAGGGTAAAGAACCAAATTAAATAACATGGATATAATGTGAGAATATGTCATTGTAAACATTGTCTATAACTTGAGGTGTTACTAATATCTTTTTGCTATGTGGGAATTGAGCCTTCTTCCTTACCTACTTACTCACTTTTGTCCCTTTTTCCCTAACCTCCCCAATAATGTATACATCTATTTTGGTCAGTATATTTGATTTTCCTACTCTTACGTAAGAATGCATTATATAGAAAAGCAGGAAAGTGTCTATAAACTCATTAAAGAAAATGTATACAAGGTCTATGGGATGTTAAGTGACTTGGCTAAGATTATACAATTAATAAACTTGTATTTGAACTTGAGTCTGTGTGACTGAAGTTTTTCCCTCCCTCTATCACATGTATGTTACACTACATTAAAAAAAGGTGCAGCTCAGTAATTTTTTAGAGTGTATAGATTCATGTAACCATCCAAATCAAGATATGGAACATCACTAGTATTCTAGAAACTTCCCTCTTGTTTTCTGTAATCATTAACAACAGACCACCACCAAGCACTGATCTGCTTTCACTCTAGACTTATTTTTGAATTTCATGCAAATTCATTTTATGGACAGATGTACTCCATGGGTATTTGAAAGAGGATTTACCAACAGTATCAGGTGCAGGAAGGATTAAAGGGAGGTCACTGTATTTGGGAATAAGGTAGAGAAATTTCATTCTTGCAGGATTGCTATGTATGTTGCATCAACTAGGAGATGAGGAAATGAAGAAAAAGCATATAAACTCTTTATTTTCTTCCCAGCCAAATTTTCTGTGAAGTGTGCTATAGTGGGATATTGAGTTAGTGACAGGTAGGTTTCTGAGATGGAAAACAAGTCAGACTTTTAAACAATACTTTTATCTTTTATTGAGCAAGTGACAGACTTTGAAATTAGTTTAAAACATTTTCTAAAATGTGTGAGTCATTGTCAGTTTATTCAGTTACTATGTGATTGTATAATTTAATTTGTATAATTTCATGTATTGCTATTTCTGTTTAAGTTTGTCAGGATAATTTTTATTTTGTTTTTAGGAGTTATGGTACAGCACCTGTAAATCTTAACATCAAGACAGGAGGAAGAGTTTATGGAACTACAGGTAAAATTTTTATTTGCAGCTGCATCAATAGAAAAATAAGACATATATCTGAGTAGGTGATAGGTTGTACTAGGTCAATTAAAAATGCCAGTTTTGACCATATAGCACAGGGCTAGATAATAAATATTTTAGGCTGTATGGGCCACATAGGATTCCTGCCATCATGTTTTGCTTGTTTATTTAACTTGTTTGTGATACAACTGTTTAAAAAGGAAAAAGCATTTCTTATCTCACAGACTGTACAAAAACTGATATAAAACATGGAAGTTAGCAACTTCCTAGTGGTACAGGAATCCCTTATTGTAAATAACAAGTCCCTAATCTCTTTATCCATTTTATGTTATAGCTATACCATAAAGTTTAACTTCTATTTACCAGTATGGTAAGCATTACTCCAGTGCTTTGTTTGGAACCTTAGCCATATTGAGTGCTAGCAACAGTAAAAAGGTGTCAGTGTATCTCTCAGCCTCTTGCTAATGTAGCTTCTTCGCCATTTTGTAATTTTATAAAACAGGAACAAAAGTCAAAGGAGTAGACCTTGATGCACCTGGAAGCATTAATGGAGTTCCACTCTCTGAGGTAGATTTGGATTCTTTTGAAGATAAACCATGGCGTAAACCTGGTAAGATTATATTGGTTTCAAAAGATTTATAGTATAAACAGTCATTAGAAAGTATTTTTCAGTATCAATTTAGAATATTATTGTTTTAATGTCATTTTTATAGTCTTAAGCTCAGGAGAGTAATAAAGAATTAATGTAATAATAAATTAATCATTAATAATGAATTTGTTAAATTTTGCTGATAGCCTAGCATTGTAGTAAAGTAGACTTGCGTATTTTATTATAATGCATTTCTAAAGGAAATAATTCTGATAAAAAGTTCTTATAGTTCTGTTGCTTTACGGTAATTGGGAGAGCTGGTAAAATTAGAAAGGGTGATAAGACTAATAGAACTCTAAATTTTATTTTACAGCTTATTAAATTTTATATGCTGCAAAACAATAGAATTGAAACATTTGTGTACTAAAAGTGTGTTTTATCTTTAGGTGCTGATCTTTCTGATTATTTTAATTACGGGTTTAATGAAGATACCTGGAAAGCTTACTGTGAAAAACAAAAGAGAATACGAATGGGACTTGAAGTTATACCAGTTACCTCTACTACAAATAAAATTACGGTAATTAATAAAATGTTCCAAAATACCCCAGCATTTTCTACTGTTCCAATTTTACTTCTAAATAAGTCACTTTTTCTTTAAAGGTGGTTAAAAGCTATACGATAGTTTAAAAATTCTGTTCTTGTTACCATGTTGGGTTTTTTCCCTTTTTTCCTTTCAGTTTCATATTAATGATTTTCTGATGTTCTTCGTTTAAGTCTCAGACTAGCCACAGCTAGTTTGTCTTTATATGGCCTATCATTTAAAGATTATGTGGTATCTTAATGGGGAATATGTTATTTAACTTAGGCCGAAGACTGTACTATGGAAGGTACACCAGGTGCAGAGATCCAAGATGGCAGATTCAGTCTTTTTAAGGTGAATTTTAGTAAATTATCCTTGGTTGCTCTCATTTTTTTGTTCTTGAGTCTGCTTCCATACCACTACTCAAGAACAGTAATAAAGTGGAATAGCTCCTATTTTCCAAACCTTCAGCTTCCTGGTGACTGACAAAGTTGCTGATGTTTTATCTCCACTTTTGCAAGCATGTGAATTTATAGCCTATTATACTAACAATTGCCAAGTAAAACTATTCTTGCTGTATGTTGTGATTTTATTTTGAGTTACAGTATATGTTTGTAGGAGATAATAGTTCACACCAGTAGGTTAAGCTCATTGTGGATCATGCTATAATCTTTATCAGATTTAGGGATTTATTTTACCTAATTTTATTTTTAAAAATGGTAAGGAAGATGGCTTATTATCAGCTTGACACTGAACTTATTGGTGTAAAGATAGATCAAGAATCTTTCTTATTCTTTGAGAGTCTCTTAAGAGATAAAATAGGATAAAACCACTAACTTTAAATTAATACTTAAAAGAGGAGTAGGGTTTAGTGAGGGACTTTCATGTTGATACTATTACCACTTGGGTATCAGGTCTTGACTTCTGGCTTCATTTCATATAATCACAGACCCAATCCAAAGAATAATATATTTTCATACTTTTGCAATACATAGCAACCTACTCTTCTCAAAACCTGTTTGTGTACTGCTTTCTTGACCTTAATTCTTAATTATTGATACTTGTATTGAATGACACTGGGATGAAGACTGGAAATGGCTTTTAGATTGATTTGTATATTTAGGGAAATTTTTGGACAGGAACTTTTTTGTGCTTCTTTTGGGACTGCAGCTCTGTCCACTGAAATAGTGCCTTATGCATGTGCTGTATCCACAGATGCAGCTACTCTGCTGGGACACAGTTCTGTGTAGAGAATTTAACTTGTAATATATGCTCTGTTCTGGGTATTTGCTGCTTGTTCTGCTGTAACTATTTTGAAAGTGTGTGATGCCGTTTTTTATATTTTAAGTGGTCATCAGGTTCTTTTTGGTGATATCTACTTATTTAGACATTGATCTATCTATATATAATAATAAAAGCGTAATATGCTAATTAGACCGGACAACCTTCCTGATGAAGCCGGGGCTATGGGGGAAGCCCGGGTCCTGGGTGCCAGAGGGAAGCTGGTGCCTGCAGCCAGGGGAAGGCAGGTCTACTCTTGCACGAATTTCATGCATCGGACCTCTAGTTGTTATATATGATTATAATGAATAGATAAAAAAGTTGTTTCGATAACGAAATAGTTCATTTGTAGTGTTGCTTTGTATTTTCTTCCAACAGAAATGAGAACTTCCTTTGTAAACTGCCAGCTTCTATATACTTGGTCTTTTTGCAGTGAACTTCATAAACTAAAAAATAAAAAAGAAACTCCTAGGGCAGTGATGGGCAACCTTTTGAGCTTGGTGTGTCAAACTTCGCCAAAAAACTGAGCATAACTCGGGTAGTGTGTCACTTTGAGGAAAAAACATTATTTCGCAAATGTTTCATCCTCAGGAGCAGCAAATGTTTCATCCTCGGCATGCGGCCGCCTCAGCGGCCACGTGTCATCAAAAATGGCTACGCGTGTCAGTGCTGACACACGTGTCATAGGTTCGCCATCACTGTCCTAGGGACTGGTCTCATATTGAAGGTAGCCATTGTGAATGAGTTTTTTAATATAAATACTGTCTATCGGAAAATTATTTTTGAAGTTTCTTTAGGTTATATGAGAGGAAGTCATTGTTTCATTCTGATTTATTAGGTTCTGAATGAATAAGGGCATGAATTTGATCGGTGTAGTCTAAGGACTTTTCCTGCCTCAATAATGTGGTTAAATATCACCTATTAAAAATAAATAGGGTATGTATTTTAATATGTGTGGCTCACATTTTTTTCTTTATGTATATTGAGGTTTGTAGGATATATTTTATTGATAATGCTCAAAATCTGCAACTAATGGTGTGTGGGAGTGTTTGGCATTTTAGGCTACAATTTGATTTACATTGAATTTCAGAAAAGTTTCTGTCACCTTAAATTTAAGAAATATCCTTGATCAAATTTCTGTGGGATTCTTCTCTTTTATCTATTCTGAAACTCTAGAGTATAAAAATTTAAAGGTGTAATTGGTATTTCAAATATGCAGGGGCAGATTTCTTACATATTAAGTACTAAAATGTATATTTTAGACAAAATGCTATAGAAATTGGAGAAATTAGAGTTAGGAAGTACTTTGGGATTAGAAATTGCATTGGTTCATTCTATTTCTGGTGTGTGTCTTGTGTGTGGTGTATGTGTATGTTTTAAGTTTAAAGTCAGCTTTAATGGTAGAGAAATATATGCAATTTTAATCAGAGCCTTGAGAGTGTGGAGAAGAAAACATATTGGAGATTGAGGAAATGGCTTGGACAAAGAAACATGTCTTAATTGAGTAGAATTAAATGAGAGAATTATTTAAATACTAGAGGCCCGGTACATGAAATTCGTGCACGGAGGGGGGTTGTCCCTCAGCCCAGCCTGTACCCTCTCCAATCTGGGACCCCTCAAGGGGTGTCCGACTGCCCGTTTAGGCATGATCCCTGGGATCGGGCCTAAACAGGCAGTCGGACATCCCTCTCACAATCCAGGACTGCTGGCTCCCAACTGCTTGCCTGCCTGCCTTCCTGATTGCCCCTGACCGCTTCTGCCTGCCAGCCTGATCACCCCTAACCACTCTGCTGCCAGCCTGTTTGCCCCCAACTTCCCTCCTCTGCCAGCCTGGTCACCCCTAACTGCCCTCTCCTGCAGGGTTGATCACCTCCAACTGCCCTCCCTTGCAGGCCGGGTGCCTCCCAACTGCCCTCTCCTGCTGGCCATCTTGTGGTGGCCATCTTGTGTCCACATGGGGGCAGGATCTTTGACCACATGGGGGCAGCTATATTGTGTGTTGCAGTGATGATCAATCTGCATAGTACTCTTTTATTAGATAGGATAGAGGCCTGGTACAGGGGTGGGGGCCAGCTGGTTTGCCCTGAAGGGTGTCCCGGATCAGGTGGGGGTTCCCTTGGGGCGTGGAGTGGCCTGAGCGAGGGGCCTGTGGTGGTTTGCAGGCCGGCCACGCCCCCTGGCAATGCAAGCGGAGTCCTTGGTATCTGGAATTTATTTTCCTTCTACAATTGAAACTTTGTAGCCTGGAGCAGAGCCAAGCCTGGGGCTCCCTCTGAGGCCCGCAGCCATTTGTGTTGGGGTTATAATTGAAACTTTGTTGCCTTAAGCGGGTGGGCCCGGCCAGGGTGTATGGAAAGCTTTGCTTCCCCTGTTGCTGGCGGCAACCCTGGCCTGCTCTCTCAAGCTCCATTCTGCCGCCATTTGTTTACCTTCTATAATTGAAACTTTGTAGCTTGAGTGGAGGCTTAGGCCTGCAACGGCTGGCAGAAAGCTTGGCTTCCTCTGTTACCTAGGAAACCTTGCTCTCTGTGGCTGTAGCCATTTTGGTTTGGGTTAATTTGCATACTCTCTCTGATTGGATGGTGGGCGTGGCTTGCGGGTGTGTCGGAGGTATGGTCAATTTGCATATTTGTCTATTATTAGATAGGATTAGTCTTACTGGATCAGAGAATTCCTTTTTGGAAAGGAGAAGAGAGATGGCTTTGTGGAATGTGGTTGAATTTTAGAAAGCCTAGAAACAAAGAGTATGAGTTAGAGGAGTTACAGCCTATTGTGAACAGGAGAGTGATTTAATAAGTTAACACTATTCTGACCTCATTTTGCGTTGTGGTTGGAGAAAGAAAGTGCAAGCTCTTACCCATTTATCCACCATTTGAACTGGAATTATTAGGGTTGGTGAGAAAGAGAAGAAAAATACCTTCCCCAACTTTCTTGTTATATGAGCACTTCCAGTGTGCCTAGTATTTTGTTAGATGTTACAGAAAGACAATTTCTGTGTTCAAGGAGCTCATGATGAGTGCCATGCACATAAGGGGGGCTCATGATCTGAGTGAAGTGTCCGTATGAAGAAGCCACGATATATTGTGACAAATGTTATGTTGATGGCTTTGACAAAGTACAGTAGGGAGTTCAGAGGAGAGAGTGAGTTATCCTTCATTGTGGAGTCAAGCAAGATAAGAGAGGTCATAATTGAAAGATGAGAGAGTTTTTATTAGGAGAGAAGGGAATATAGAACATTGTTCTCAGAGAGCAGCATGAACAAAACCAGATAGCGTGTAAAAGGAGAATGGAGGTAGATGAGAGAAACTATAGAATAGCCTGGAAATGGTAGAATTAGGGCCATGATGAGAAAGACCTTAATCTGAAATTAGCCTACCAGACATTTGTGTGTAAGCGATAGGAAGCCATTTGAAAATTCTTGAGTAGAATAGCATGGGCAAATCTGGTTTATAGAAAACAAAAAACAAAAAACTGGCACCAGAGTAAGTTGTATACTGTAAGGGGGAGAGAAGGGAGTCAGAAACCAGGTAGGAAGCTGTAATAGTACTGTGGGAACGAAATGAACTAGGACCCGAACTTATTCTGCTGAATAGACAAAGCAACAGATTGAGGAATTGTAAGTTCTTTTCATATCTACATCTACTGCAAAGATTTTTTTTTTTTATTCTTGGAGATAAGCAACCTGTTTTCCTCTTTAACTTTTTTTTTTTTTTTTACTTTTCATTAAGTAAATTTTCAAACATACTAACAAGATGAGAGAAATAGTACAAATAACCTCTCCATGTGTTTACTATATATAGTGCTTCATGATGATAAACATTTGACATTCATTAAAGTCTCTTATATACTTCACAAATAGGTTTTATTGTTGTTTTGGTTTTGTTAGTAAAATGAAAGAAGATGAAGTTTAATAAGTATAAAAATAGTCACTCAATTGGCTACAAAAACAATTGTGTAATTATATAATTTGGAGCAAGGGGCAAGAGAGGAGTGACTGGTGGGTATGGGTAACATGTATGTGTAAGAAAAAATTGAACACATCCTTCTCTTAAAATATTTTATGTCCATGAGTGCACATACATAATTTTTCTCTATGAAAGTATTTAAGGGCTTTGTCACCAGTATTCTCAAATTGCATAACTATGTGTCTTGGCCTCTTATCATCCATTGTTCCAGGCGTTCATTTGTACCCTCTTAATCTGGAAGCACATACCCTTCACTTCTGGAATATTTTCTTCTATTATTTTTTAAGTTTCTTTCTACTTGCTTCTGCCTTCTGGACCCCCTATTCAAATATTAGACCTGTTATGTGGGTCTTCTCATTTTTTTATCTTTTCTCTCTTATACCTGTCTTCCATATTTTGGGAGATACTTTCAGCCTTACAACCCTAATATGGGGGTTATATGTACTAATATGTACTTTTTCATTTCTGCTGTTAATACTGTTAACTAGAGGCCCGAAGCACGAAATTCGTGCAAGGGCCTTGGCTCCCACCCGCCATGGCTTTGTCCGAAGGATGTCCGGTCTAATTAGCATATTGTACTTTTATTTTTATAGCCAAGAAGATTGTCTTCAATATTTAACTGTAGCATCCTGTTTTTGTTCATGCATGCAGTGATGCAATATTTATCCCCCCTTTGCCTCTCATAATATATTACTATTAATGATAGGTTTATTTTCCCTGCATAGTCTGTTTACTTAAAGTGGATTTTTTTTTATTCCTCACCCGAGGATATGACTTTATTGATTTTAGAAAGAGAGGAAGGGAGAGAGAGAGAAACACTGATCTTAGAAACATTGATTGGTTACCTCCCCTGTGCATCGTGATCGGGGATGGAACCTGAAACCTAATTATGTCCTGTCTGGGAATGAAACCCGCAACCTGGACATGAAACTCGCAACCTGGACGACACTCAACTAACTGAACCACCTGCACAGGGCTTCAAGTTGATGTTTTAAGTTTATTTTTGGTTTTTGACTTGGACTTATCTCAAATGTTTCTTGAGCCTTGGCCATTCAGCCATGAGAGAGTTGACCACCAAAAAGGTGGTTGGAAGCTCTGTGCATATGAATATAACTTGCTGAATGTAGGCCTTACTGTAAGGTAGGGGTGGGGAATATCCAGCGCTCAGGGCATATATAAGGCCTGAGAAATCATTTGGTTTAGTCCTGCCAAGACATTAGAGGTGAGTTAATGAAATGTTTAACCAAATATAGCAGTCTAATTTTTAAGTTGATAATTTTGTATGGCCCGAGAATGATGTTATAAATACCCAAAAGGCCCTTGACAGAAAAAAGGTTCTCCACCTCTGCAGTAGGGCTAAGCTTTTCTCACAGCCCCTGATTTCAGTATCTTTAGGTTGTTTTTCTTTTTTGTGGTAATCTCATTTTTTTCAGAGAAGAATTTCCAGTGTTCTACCTAGAGGATTTACACTTGGGTGATTGGAATGTTGTCAATTACTGAACCTTTTGGGATCCTGCCATGAAAATTAATTGTCTTTGCTTTGTCATTGCTTATTTAGGATTCAGTTTTCTTTCAGTCTGCTAAATCAGTTACTATTTTTTCATCTGCTTTCAAAATCCTAAATTTTGTTGCTCTCCCAATCTTTTTGTTCTTGTGGGTTGAAACAAAATTACGATAATTAAGTTATGTTGTTCCTTCCCTTCCCCTTCCCTCCCTTCTTTCCTTCCTTCCTTTCTTTTTTAACATTATTATAGATGTCTCTCATTTTCCCCCCCTTTACCCACCCTCACTCAGCCTCTGCTCCTCTTTCCCTCCTTCTGGCTATCGCCATACTGTTGTCTGTGTGCATGTGCTATGCATATATGTTCTTTGGCTAATATCTTCACCTTCATTATCCAGTCCCTTCCATTCCCCTGCCTTCTATTCCCCTCCCCTCTGATTGCTCTCAGTCTGTTTCATGTATCCATGCCTCTGACTCTATCTTGTTTATTAGATTTCACAGATACCACAGATGGTATTTGTCTTTCTCTGTCTGGCTTATTTCGCTTAGTATAATAATCTCCAGGTCCATCTGTGCCGTTGAAAAAGGTAAGACTTCCTTCTTTTTTGCAGCTACATAGTATTCCATTGTGTAAACTTACCACAACTTTTTTTATCCATTCCTCTGTCGATGGGCATTTGGGCACTTTCCAGATCTTGACTATTGTAAATAACGCTGCTATGAACATAGAGATGCATATATTCTTTCTGACTGGTATTTCAGTATTCTTAGGATATATTCCCAGAAGTGGTATCACTGGGTCAAAAAGCAGTTTCATTTTTAATTTTTTAAGGAAACTCTACTGTTTTTTACAGTGGCTGCACTAGTCTGCATTCCCACCAACAATGTATGAGGGTTCCCTTTTCTCTACGTTCTTGCCAGCACTTGTTTGTTGATTTATGATGGTAGCCATTCTGGCATGTATGAGGTGATAGGTTATTGTGGTTTTAATTTGCATTTCTCTGATAATTAGTGACATTGAACATTTTTTTTCACATACTTATTTCCATCTGTATGGAGAAGTATCTATTCAGGTCCTTTGCCCATTTTTAATTGGATTGCTTATCTTCCT
This sequence comes from Cnephaeus nilssonii, assembly GCF_951640355.1. Classification (NCBI taxonomy): domain Eukaryota; kingdom Metazoa; phylum Chordata; class Mammalia; order Chiroptera; family Vespertilionidae; genus Cnephaeus; species Cnephaeus nilssonii. The sequence goes on along the minus strand of NC_137072.1, from coordinate 86,757,199 downwards.
GGTGTGGAGTTTTAAGTTGTGTATATTTTAGAAATTAACCCCTAATCAGATGTTGTATTGCCTTTTTTTCTTTATACTATTGCTCCTCTATCTTTTTCTTAAAGCAGACCCTTTTACATTTCTTGCAATGCTGGTTCGGTGATCATGAACTCATTTATTAGTCTTTTTTATGTCTGAGAAGCTCTTTATTTCAAATTTTAAATGATAGCTTTTTGGATAGAGTAGTCTTGGATGCAGGTCCTTGTTTTTCATTACTTTGAATACTTCATGCTAATCTCATCTGGCCTGAAGTGTTTCTTGAGAAATCAACTGCCAGCCTTATGGAAACTCACTTGTAGATAATTAACTATCCCTCTTGCTGCCTTTAAGATTCTCTCTTTGTCTTTAACATTTGCTATTTTAATTATGATATGTCTTGGTGTGGGTCTCTTTGGATTCATCTTGATTGGGATTCTGTGTGTTTCCTGAACTTGTGTGACTTTTTGCCTCACCAAGGTAGGGAAGTTTTCTGTCATTTGTTCAAACATATTCTCTGTCCCTTGCTCACTTTCTTCTCTTTCTGGCACCCTTATGATGCTAATGTTTTTACATTTCATGTTGTCCTAACGTGCCCTGAAACTATCCTCATTCTGATTATTTTTCTTTTTTCTGCTGTTTGAATGTTTGTTTTTTATCTTGTCTTCTAAATTGCTGATTCAGTCCTCTGCTTCATCCAACCTACTTTATTCCTTTCAGTATAGTCTTTTTTCTTTTTTGGCCACTTTGGTGTCATTTTAGGAAAATACCTATTTAGTTCTTTGGCCCAGTTTTTAATCATATCTTTTAAAATCCTCACCTGCGGACATGCTTAGAGAAAGGAAGAGGGGTAGAGAGAAAGAAAGGACATCAGTTACCTTCCATACATATCCTGACCAGGGATCCAACCTGCAAACCAGGTATGAGCCATGACCGGGAATCTTTTTGTGCAGAGGATGATGCTCAACCATTCCATCTGGGCCCTTGCAGTGTATTCTTGATGTCATTCTTCATTTCTGACTGGTTATTTTTTATGGTTTGTATGTCCTTTTTCATGTGTTGTAGTTTTCACTAAATTTTTTGAGCATACTTATAACCATTACTTTAAGCTCTGTATCTGATAAATTTCTTGCCTCTATTCCATTTACCTCTTTTTTTTTTTTTTTTTTTTTTTTGAGATTCCTCCTGTTCTTTCAATTGGGACCTGTTTCTTTGTCTCCCCATATGACTGTCTCTTTTTGTTTGTTTCTATGTATTAGATTGAACCACTATGACTCCCCATCTTCATGGTGTGGCCTTAATTAGGTGTCCTTTGGGACCCAGTGGTGCAGTCTCTGATCTCCTGAGCTGTGTGCTCTAGGAATGTCCCTTGTGTGGGTTATGTGGGCTCTCCTTTTGTAATTGGGCCTTGATTGCTGTTGGCCTGTTCATTGTTGGGATCTACCCTCAGGCTGCCTGACTATGAGGCTGAACCCCAGCCACAGCGTGCACCATGCTGTACAGGTGTAGTCTCTTGGTGGTTTCTTCTGCCAGTCTTTCATTATAAGTCTCCTCTTCAGATAGGCTTTAGTTGGTAATTCAAGATGATTATTTCCCTATTTAGTTTTTATTTCCAGCTTGGTTCTGAGTGGAGGTCTGAGCGAGATCCACCTACTCTGTTGCCATCTTGAAACCTTCTATGTGGTTTTCTACTTTTCTTTTTTTCACCTTAACATTATATGACTAATATTTCCCTAGGTTATTAAAGTTTTTAAATAAATAACACTTTAGTTTCATAATCCATTATTTTGGGATTTTAGATACTATCTATAATAATAAAAGTTTAATATGCTAATTAGACTGGACAGCTGAATGACCTTCTGGACATCCTTCTGGAAGAAGCTGCAGTGGTAGGGGCCAAGGCAGAGGCAGTTAGAGGCGATCAGGCAGGCAGGCAGAGGTGGTTAGGGGCGATCAGGCAGGCAGGCAGGCCAGCAGTCCCAGATTACAAGAGGGGTCCCGGATTGCAAGAAGGTTCAGGCCAGGCTGAGGGACCCCCATTCCCATGCACAAATTTCATGCATTGGGCCTCTAGTTTTGTTTATAATGTAAAACTTTTATAAATAATACTGTGTAGGGCAGGTGAAGGAAATTTCACAAAGTAATTTAAATTTTGGTCCAGTGGTAGCATAATTTAGGTAAATATTTAGCTTCTCAAGGTTACAGACTTCAGTCAACTTTTGTTTGTATATGTAAGCTCTGACATGAATTTGTTTTTAGAAAATCAGTCATGGTATCTTACAATCATATGGTAAAATATTAGATCATGTGAAAAAATAGTAGGTTCTGATTAAACAGATTTTGAGTGTGCATAATCCTGAGTGAAATCCTAAAGACAAACAAGTAGATAATGTAAATAAAGGCCATTGTGACTAGGCATAGTAAAGATAAGTTGGGGAGGAATAGAGGAAAACAAGATGGGAGAGGTTTCCAAGGCCCATGCCATGTAAATCTTTCAAGGCCATTATAAGAAGTTTAGCTTTTACTCTTTTAGCATTGGGAAACTATTAGAGAATTTTGAGCAGGGAGAGACATGAATTCATTTATACTTTAATAAGATTGCTTTGACTGTGTATAGAGGATGGAATTAAGACAGATGAGACCAAAGTAGAAATATAAGTTAATTTAGTAGAATGGTTGAGATGTGTCAGTGGGTTTTACCTAGCTTTTAGGAGTGGACATAGTCATGAATGCTTGAGTTTGGTATTTATACTAATAAAAGCCTAGGTGGCCCTTGCGCCCTCGCATCATCACAAGATGGCCGGCAGGGGAGGGCAGTTGTGGGCAATCAGGCCAGCAGGGGAGGGCAGTTGGGGAGGACCAGGCCAGCAGGGGAGGGCAGTTAGGGGCGACCAGGCTGGCAGGGAAGGGCAGTTGGGGGCAACCAGGTTGGCAGGGGAGGGAGTTGGGGACGACCAGGCTGTCAGGGGAGTGCAGTTGGGGGCGATTGGGCTGGCAGGGGAGCAGTTAGACATCAATCAGGCCTTCAGGGAGTGGTAGGGGCGATCAGGCTGGCAGGCAGGCCAGCAGTCCCAGATTGCGAGAGGGATCCCGGATTGCAAGAAGGTTCAGGCCAGGCAGAAGCGGTTAGGGGCAAACAGGCAGGCACGCGAATGGTTAGGAGCCAGAAGTCCTGGATTGTGAGAGGGTGCAGGCTGGGCTGAGGGGACCCGCCCCCCCCCTACCCCCAGTGCCCGAATTTCATGCACCAGGCCTCTAGTATATTATAAAGGTAAAGTTAACATTGGATGTTCATATGTATTGGATAATGGCTAGGTTTTTTTTTGTTTTGTTTTTTGTCTTGAGCAGCTCAGAAAATGATGGTGCCATTTACTTGAGTGATAAAGACTTAGAGAGGATCAGATTGGAGGATAGTGGGAAATCAGTAGTTTTGTTTTGACCTTGTTAAGTTTTGAGATACTCATCAGGCATGTAAGAAGTTGGATATAAATTACTGGAGCTCAGGGGAACAGTTGAGACCATAGTGTCTGACATTCTGTGGAAGAGAAATGCATTTCTTTTTCTGTGTTTTCATAGCATCTTTTATCTCACAGATTCTTTTTTCATAGCATTTATTGTATTGCTCTCATTGTTTTTATGTCTGTCTTTTCCCACAGTCTGGAGTTTTGTTGTATTTCTCTGTGCTGTCTCAGCTTCTGGTACAAATAGATATTTAGTAAATGTGTGATGAATGAGTTATGTTTAGTTCCCATCACTACATTTTGTCAATTTTACCTGTCAAATATCTATCAAATCATTTTTTTTTTCTGATCCTCATCATTCCTCATTAGGTTCAGTGCCTTTTAAATGGATGTTTTTCTTTTAAGCAGTGGAACTCTTTTTTAAAAATAAAATGCCAATGTAAAAACCCTAATTATATGGGGGCACCAATTAGGGATTGCGTTCAGAAGTATTAATAAGAGATCTGACTATAATGGCTCAAATATATAAGTAAAGGTTTCTTTTTCTCACAATGATTATTTGAGAGGTAGATGGTTTCTGGAATTGAATCAGTGGTTTGACTGACTCGGGCAAGGTTTCTGAGATTCTCTTGGCCTTTGCCTCATGGGAAAAGGAGAGTGATGCTGAATTTAGTCTGAACAGGGGCAGTAGAATACAAATAGGCACAAAGTATGGTGTGATGTTATTCAAGTGTAGGGCAACTTGAACTTATTTTGTTTAAATATAATAATTACAGTTTTAAGATAGGAAGGTGAGTATAAAAGCAAGAGTTCATAAAGGAGATTCATTTCACCATTGTAAAGGTGAATAACTGGTTCATACTTAAAGGATCTGATAGGAACAGAAAAGGTGGGACAAATCTGGGAGAAGTTGTGGAATAAGTGTATTGAGAAGATAGAATAAGGAGACAGCTGACTGACTTCCAGCTTGCCAGTGTATAGAACTGGCAGGATATTGATAATGGTGGGAAAATGTGAGGAGTGGTATAGAACTGCAGGAGTAGATCATTAATATTTGTATTATAACAAATCACAGTGTGAATAGAAAATGATCAGAATGGCTAAAATGGCCACTGGTGATTTTCTTAGCTAAAGGGTAGTGAATATAGAAGGGAAATATTGTTCAAAGCTCTTCTTGAACTCTGAAACGTGGAGTGGTAAAGTGGTAATCTAAAGGAATTAAGGAAAGTCCTAAAGAGCTATAGCTTAGTGGACTTTTAAGTGGCATTAATGTGAAATTTTTAGTCGTTGGGAACACTTTGATCCCATAATCTATCTTTGGTGTCTTTCACCTAATACTATTCTAAAATAGGTAAATTTTTATTAAATATCCAGCAATAAAACATTATTTAATTTCAAATCATATGTCACACATTTATTTGAACACCTTCAGTGTATTATTTTTGAGTATTTAATTAAACAACCTAATAACTTTTTTTTTTTTTTTTTTAAGGTACAGCAGGGAAGAACTGGAAATTCCGAGAAGGAAGCAGCACTTCCATCTACAAAAGCTGAGTTTACTTCTCCTCCTTCTTTGTTCAAGAGTGGACTCCCACCAAGCAGGTTAGTGAGATAATTATAACTCAGTTTATTGAAGGCATTGGTATCTTTTCCTTGTGTTAGTGCTATATGAAAGATGAAAGCTCTGAATGTGCTACCAAAGAACTGAAAGCATTCTACTTTGTTTTAGTACAAAATGAATTCTTTTTGAAAAACTTACCTGGGTGTTGGTCCATCTAAAAAAATATAAGTGAGTGAGAAATGAAGTATAGTACTATAGTTATATGTGTGTATACAGACAATTTTACATTCAGGAGAGGTGGTGCTTAGTATCTATACTAATAAAAGGGTAATATGCTAATTAGACCGGTCATCCATCTGGATGTCCTTCCGGACAAAGCCACGGTGGTGGGGGCCCAGGTAGAGGCGGTTAGGGGCAATCAGGCTAGCAGGGGAGAGCAGTTAGGGGCGACTGGGCCGGCAGGGGAGATCAGTAGGGGCGACCAGGTTGGTAGGGGAGAGCAGTAGGGGTGACCAGGCCGGCAGGGGAGAGCAGTTAGGGGGATGAGGCTGGCAGGGGAGAGCAGTTAGGGGGATCAGGCAGGCAGGCAGAGAGGTTAGGGGTGAGGCAGGCAGAGGCGGTTAAGGCGATCAGGCAAGCAGGCAGGTGAGTGGTTATAACCAGTGGTCCCAGATTGGAGGAGGATGTCTGACTGCTCCCGAGGGGTCCCGGATTGGAGAGGGTGCAGGCTGGACTGAGGGACACCCCCCCTCCCCCGCCGCCGTGCACGAATTTCATGCACCAGGCTTCTAATTCTTATATAAAGAATTATTGGACTACCTTAAATCCAGATCTATTCTCCTAAAGGCGTTTTACTGATTTTAGTAACAGATTGTAGAAATTTCAGTCTGGGAGATCTTTCATATTAAAAACATCTTTCTTTGGTTTGTTGTGATAATATCTAACTTTTGTGTTTCTCAAGATATCAATTGTAAGAGGTAAATGTGCTAGAAGATGTCCTTTTAATTTAAACATGACAAATAGCTAGCCTATTAGCAGAAAAATAGTAAAGGATTAGATAAGACTAAGGAAGTTCGATGTTAGCAGTTTAATGTGTTAGATTGACTTAAATCAGTTATTTCTCTGAGCCTGAAAATTAGTTAATAACCCAACTACTACTAGTTTTTAGCCAGATCATTTACCTTTTGTGCTACTTGCTTGTATTTATTTTATACAGTTCTCTGTTTTGTTATTCTGCAATTATGAATTGCTGTAAGAGATTATATTTTATAATATACAAATGCAGGAAGAGACTTTATGTAGTTTAGCCCTGAAATAGAGTTTCTTGAAACTTTTAGCTAAAATTAAATGTCACAAAGCCATTGGAATTTGACTATCTCTTCTCATCTTAACAATTATTAGTCATAGGCATTTCCAAATATAATTATTTAAACTAAATGCAGTTTCATAAAATTTTGGCTAAGAACTTATGATAGCTGAGATATATCGATTCTTTTAATATGTGGTATTCTTTTGTTGTTGTTTTTCATATTTTAAAAGAAGTCAACTTTCATTCATTGAATTTATGGTGTTCTACTGTGTAGTGATATTAAAAGCTTGGACTCTAGAGCCCAAACTTTAAATTCTGGCTCTGTTTACTTACTAGCTGTGTGTCCTTGGGCAGATCTCCTAATCTTGTTCTTTCATTTTCTGATCCATAAAATATAGTAGTAATACTTCCCTTATCGGGTAGTTATGTATATTAAATAGATTAATTTATGTAAAGTATTTTAAAACAGTGGTACATATATACATAGTAAATATATACTCTGGATATAAATCTGCTACTATTATAATTAAACTATTTAAAAATCAATAACAGTTTTTTTGTATTTTGCCTACCTCTCCCCCCTCCCTTTTTTTAAAACTTGGGCCAGATTATGTAGAGCATTATAAGGGCTTTGGCTTTCCTATAAGTGAAATGAATGGGGATTTACCAGCAGATTTTGAGCAGAGGAATGAAATAATCTCCTTTAGGTTTTTAAAGTATCAACTACTATATTAAGATCAGACTACAGATATATTAAGGGCAGAATCTGGAAGGCCGGTTAGAAGGTTGTAACGATTATCTACGCAAGAGATAATGGTAACGTGGACCAATGTAATAATGGTGCAGATGATGAGAAATAGCCAAATATTGGATACATTTCAAGAGGTATAAAAGATTGTGTACATCTTTTATACTGAGATGGAAATGACTACAGGAGGGGTAACTTTTGCATGGAGAAGACTGAAAGTTCACTTTAGGACATAGTAAAATTGAGATGCCTATTAGATATGCAAGTGGAGAATTTATGTAGCAAGTACATAATGTGGATCTGGAGTAGATGTGAAAGGTATTATGGGCTGAAGATACAAATTTGGGAGTGACCAGTGTTTAAATAATATGAGATGAAACTGAATCAGATTACAGAAGAGGTAAATATTGATAGAGAAGTGGTGCTTTGAGGCACTCTGAGGTCAGAAAAATAAGGATGAGCCAGAAAGAGGAAGACGAGTAGAGAAGAATGATTAGTGAAGTTGGAAGCAAACCCAGTGTATATCTTGAAAAGGGTCCATTTCAAAGTAGGAGGAGTGATTAACCATTAAATAATACTTACTAAGAAGAAGAATACTGAGAATGACTTTTGGATTTTAAAGTGCAAGGGTCATTAGTGATCCTGCCCAGAATCATTTTCAGTGGATATAAGGTGAAGATTTGGAAAAAAAAAGTTTATTTTTCTGTTTTCTTTTGTTTTTTATTCAAGAGAGAATGGGAAGAGAGGAATTAGAATGAGAAAATAGGGATAATTTTTTTTTTTTTGAGAGGGGGGCAGTATCTGGAAGGAAATGTGGGGTCAGCAGAAAGCTTTTTTTCAAATGAAAGAAATTACAACGTATTTGTACACTTAGAGGAATGAGTTACTAGAGAATGGACAGTTGTTAGAACAGTGACCTTAAGGTCAGAGAGGATGGGATGTAGTATGCAAGTGGAGAGCTTAGCCTTAAGAAGGAGCATGGACAATTCACTCATAATAACAGAAGCGTAAGTAGGATATGGTGAAGGCACTGGGTAGATAATGGTGATGGGAACAACTGAAAATTCTCTTGTTATTGCTTCAGTGTTTTCTCAGCAGCAGAGATATACAGGCTTATCTGGTAAAAGTGAGGATTTGTGGAAGGCGTGTTCAGTGTTTGAGAAGAGAAGAGGAAGTCTGAAGTAGTCATTTGGAGGTGAATAAACTAGGGGAAAGGAGTAGGATTTCTAGGCGGTATCTGTAAGGAAATGTGGAGTCAAGAGAGTACTTGATTTTCAAGATGGGAGAAATTACAGCATTATATATGCTGATAGGAATGAGTTAGTAAAGTGAAAAATTGATGACATGGAGGAAGAGATAACATTTCCAGCTTTTCTTGAGGTTAATGGCCATGGGTTTATAATAAGTCATCTTGCTCTGGTGTGTTTCTCTTGCCCTTGTTAGGTATTCATGTGTTTATGAAGAGTAGCTACTGTTGGATTTTACAGAGGTTGAGATTATATCAGGGGATAGGCAGGGACAAGCAAGGTGAGAGTGTACTTGAGGGAGGGAGTGTCATGATGGACCATGGATCTAAGGAGAGATGGGAGACAGTGGTGGGTAAGGGACAGTGTAAAGGAAATGAAGAAATGATAGAAAAATTACCAGTTTTACTAAAAAAAAAAAAAAAGGATAATTACCAACACAATCTATAGAAACATACCTAGCATGTTACTTTTGTATGTAAAGAATAGTACCCATTTTTAATTAGGAAAGTTTGTTTTCTGGATTCTTCTTCTGTTTTCTGGTCAAAAGGATTTTAGTATCCATTATCTTAACTCATTATTTCTCTTATATTTATTAATTGGCATTCTATTTTAAAAATGAGCTTTCTCATCTCTCAGACTTACATTTTTCAGTCATACGTATTTTTATTTTATGCATGAGAGAGAGCATGTATGTGGCTTTTTTGTATGTGTGGTATATAAACTACATATATGATTCATATATACTGTAATTAATATTCATACTCAAATTGTTCCAGATTTGGTCCAGGGGAGCCTCTTCAAACTAGCTCCTGTTATCTGTTGATATGTCCCCTCCTTTTTTTGGAATTTTTTTATTTTTATATTTTGGCATGACCAGATGTTCCAGGCTTATCTTGTAACTTCCCTACCCCTTCCCTGGAAGTAGCCATTTCTTAAAGGCACTCTGATGCCTTTTAGTGGGAAATGGTCATTAGAAAACAACATCTTGCCACTGTTTATGCTCATTCCTACTGGGGTGTTCTTATTTCCAGATCTTTTCAGCACCCAGAGCTAGAAAAAAAAAAAAACCCAAGCAATTTCAATATGAAATTGCCATGTGTATATTCTATTTAGAAATTTTAATTATACAATCACCATGGTTTTTCCCCCAATATTTGACACTACAGGTTTCTACTTTTCTTTTTCTAGTGCATTTCCCCTTTCCTGCAGTGAAAACCTAGTTTCCAACAACTTCAATATTTCTCATTTGCTTCATTTTATAATACACACAAAATACATTAGAACATCTACACCTACCATTACAAAACTAAGAGTTCAAGATATCTTTGCAATTCTTTTTTTTAGATTGAGGGTATATAGTCAAAATACTGTGTTCGAAAGTTGCCTTCAGAGTGATTATATTAATCATTTAAAAATATAACTTGATCTATTGCTTCTGTTTGTATTCAGTATTAGCATTTCTTTTCCTTCATGCTTATTGACATGCTTGCTTTTTACATACATATGACATTTAATGTAGTTTCAAAGCAAGGCTATTCAAAGTATACTAAAATTTGTCACTCTTTCTCCTATTTCTTTCACTTCTGTCAATAATCAGTTTCATTTTATTTCATTTCTGGTTTATTCTTTGTGTTGTTTTTATACATAAACAGATACATAAATATATATATATTTTAGAATCTTTGAAAGAATAAATGACTTTGAAATGAATTTTTATGAAATATTTAGTGTAGGTTTTTATGAAACATATCAGTGTTACTGTTAACTGGCTACTCTAACAATACTTATACCTTATTAAAGAATTTAGGAGGGGAAGAATATGGGGAAAGAAATACCAAAATTTTGAATAAGATTTTGTGAAACTGAATAAATTAATGTTATCTATAACTAGAGGCCCATTGCACAAAGAGATTCATGCAATAGACCTTCCTTCCCTTGGCTTCTAGCACCGGTTTTCCTCCGGCACCCGGGACCCAGGCCTTTGCTCCAGCTGGAGTCTGCCTCCTTTGCTGCATACTCTGGCCAGAGTCTGCCGCCTTCGTCTTCGCTGCAGGCTCCAGCCAGAGTCTGCCACCTTTGTCTTCGCTGCAGACTCTGGCCAGAGTCTGCCGTCTCCATCTTCACTGCAGACTCATGCCAGAGTCTGCCATCTCCGTTTTCACTGCAGACTCAGGTAGGAGTCTGCCGTCTTCCATCTTCGTCTTCGCTGCAGACTCCCGAGTCTGCAGTCTTTGTCTTTGCTGCGGCTGGAGTGCCACTCTTGTAGATCCCTTTGCCCCCTGCCCTCCCTCTCATAGCAGGCATCCTGCCCCACCCGGCCACTCTGCGCCTGGAGCAGCTGGGCGGCCGCCATCTTTGTCCTTCTAATTTGCATATTCCCTCCTGATTGGCTGGTGGGCGTAGCAGAGTGATGGTCAGTTTGCATGTTTCTCTTTTATTAGTGTATACAATAAAAGCGTAATATGCTAATTAGACTGGGCAGCCGAACGACATTCCAGACGAAGCCGCAGTGGCGGGGGCTGAGGCAGAGGCAATCAGGGGCAATCAGGTAGGCAGGCAGGCAGGCAGTTGGGGTGATCAGGCAGGCAGGCAAGCAGTTAGGGGTGATCAGGCAGGCAGGCAGAGTGGTTTAGGGGCAATCAGGCAGGCAGGCAGAGTGGTTAGGGGCTATCAGGCAGGCAGGTGAGCAGTTAGGGGCCAGATTGCTAGAGGGATGTCTGACTGGTGGTTTAGGCCTGATCTGCAGTGGGATCGGGCCTAAACTGGCAGTTGGACATCCCCCGATTGGTCCCGGATTGTGAGAGGGTGCAGTCCAGGTTGACAGGCCCTCCCCCACCCCCACCCCCCTGCACGAATTTCGTGCACTGGGCCTCTAGTTAATTCATAAAGGCTCAGAAATTTATTTCTCAGCTACATGTTACAACCTGAAGAAAGTATTGGTGCTTTTCTGCATTTTCACATGGTACCATCTATGTTAAATATTTTAAAAAATATTCTAGAATTAATAAAATGTTGATGACATGTCTATATTTAAACACCGTTAGCTGTCTTACCACAGCAAATATTTTATGTGACTTGAAGAGAATAATACTATAGGAACATAATTAAGGATTTTAGAAAAATCGTGTTGAGAGCGGGGGGGGGGGGGGGGGGGACGGAACCAGGGAGGGGTCAGAGGCAACAATATATAAGAAAAAAACATAGACAATTTATCTCACCAGAAACAGCACCTCTTCTCAGTCCCAGACAAGTTCTGCCTCCAGAAAAGCCAATTCAAGCGTTGGGAAGTGGCAGGATCGATATGGGAGGGCCGAATCACCTGATCTAAGGTAAGGCTATTTATAAACATTGGATACTCTCTGATGTTTAGATCATCAGTGTGGTCTTATTGGTAAGATGATAAATTTCTATTAGACTGTGCCATATTTTTACTCCCTGAGTTTTTATTTCTTAGCATAGTATTGAGGGCTTAAATTGCTTTATAAATAAGGCCTTAGCACCTCATGTAATGCTTCTCATTTCTCCAGCCTTTTAAAAAAAATTATCTTTATTGTTGAAAATATTATAAATATCCCCCCTTTTCTCCTTCATTGACCCCCCTCCTCCCCCACATCTGCCCCCCACACCCCCGCACTCCCCCTCCCCGCCCAGGCCTTCATCACACTATTGTCTATGTCCATGGGTTATGCATATATGCATATAACTCCTAGGGTTATCTTTCCCTACCCCCTCCCCAAATGCAACTGTGCTAATGGGTGCTCAGTAAATGTTTTTCTCCCCCTTGCTGCAGGTTTAATTCTTCTTTCTCATAATGCACCCTGTTAAAAATCCCTCGGTGCTTTTCACTCTTTGTTGGAGAAAATTTACTTTCTGTGTTAGTATTTAGGAGCTATAAAATTGGACTCCACTGACTCTTTCCAACCTTTATATCCCAACTGCAGTGAATAAATCTGCTAATAGGAAGTGGTCTCCAGCTATCCTAGGAAATGCTATTTCCCTTATTGTTGCTATGCTTTTTCTCATGATCCACCCATCATAAAATTTTGGTTTGTGTTCTAAATCTTAAATTTACAGTGTCTACAGCCCTGGATGGTATTGTAAACTCTCTGAGCCTGTAAAATGGGAATAATAATGTCTATCCTAAGGGACATAGTGAGAAGCAAATATGTTAGGGTATAAAAGTGCAATGCCAACAGTAATAAGTCTGAGCAATTATACTTAACTTGACTTAGAAATATAGACTAAGATACCTTCCTCATTTGCCATTTGAAGTCTTAAACAATGATGGTATATTGGGGGACGGGGAAAGTATTATGTTCTTGTTATAGAATTTTAAGCTTTCTTCCTGGGCAGCTTGATATTATGTGCTTTTTTTTCCTTTTTAAATAAATCTTTATTGTTCAGATTATTACAGTTGTTCCTCTTTTTATGTGCTTTTAATTATTTTCACTTACAGACTTTAAAAAAATGTAAATTATGATTAGATATCTTTGATTATAACATCTAAAAGAAAAGCAGAGAGAGGAAAGAAACATCAAAATTTTATTTTCTTTTTTTGGAGGGACTTCATTATATATTCCTCATGAGTAATAGGAATTTCTAGTCAACTTTCTTTGATAGGATTTCTTGTTAGGAGAAAATAAGCTTAGACATTCTCAAAAGTGGGTATTTGTCTCAAGGTCAAAAATATTGTCAACTTTTTAAAGGCTATCTTAACTATAAGTATAGTAGTTTGTGCAGATAGAAATATACAGGGTGGGATAAAAGTAGGTTTACAGTTGTGAGTATACAAAACTGACAACTTATTCTTATATTATTATTTATTATTATATTATTTTCATTCAAGTAACTATAAACCTACTTTTGTCCCACCCTGTATTATCTATATTCTTAGAATAGTATCAATTGCATGTGTTGCTTTAACAGGTTATAGCAACTTACTATTATTTTAAAAGTACCAATTGACACTTGTTCAGATATATTATATACAGTATTGATTAGTCTTAGTTTTTATGTTTTATATTTCATATTTTTTTTTATTGATTTTTAGAGGGAGAGAGAGAGAAAAAAAAACAACACACGTTGCTTCATTGTTCCACTTATTTATGCATTCATTGGGTGTTTCTTGTATGTGTCCTGACCAGGGATCTAACCCACAACCTTAGTGTATCAGGATGATTGTCTAACCAACTGAGTTAGCTGGGCAGGGCCTTCATCTTAGGTTTTTTTAAAAATATATTTTATTGATTTTTTACAGAGAGGAAGGGAGAGGGATAGAGAGCTAGAAACATCGTTGAGAGAGAAACATCGATCAGCTGCCTCCTGCACACCCCCCACTGGGGATATGCCCGCAACCAAGGTACATGCCCTTGACCAGAATCGAACCTGGGACCCTTCAGTCCGCAGGCCGACACTCTATCCACTGAGCCAAACTGGTTAGGGCCATCTTAATTTTTTAAGACCAAAATTCTGCTTGAAGAAACAATGGAAATTTCAAGAGTCATTTGAAACAAAGGAAAGTTAGATCTGACAAGTGTGGAGTGGAATCTATAGTCTATGAATCTTTCCACCTTTAGTATTTCTGTGGAACCCAAAAGTTTAATGGCAGTGCTTATATTGTAATTTATATATATAGTAACTAATTGCATTATTATAGCACATAGCACATAACGAAACACTGGATTTATATTTAATCTGTTCAATGATGTGGAAAAGCAATTTACTGATCTGAAAAGGGCCAGACAATAAGAGCTTTCATTTTCATCATGCTACTATTGGTAATGAATCAGCTATTTTTTGTATGTAAAGAATAACTATCTTCTTAAACTTATAGCTGTTTCATGACATAAAACAGATTTGGATATTAGATTTGATTTTGTGCACATGTGAATTAAGGACAGTTCCCTAAAATCTCTAGGCCTGTTTCTACATTTGTAAAATAATAGAGCTCTAGGTTGTGCTATCTGGAAGGCCTTATTAATCCTGAAATTTTATTTTCTGGCTGGTCCCTGGTTTACATGGAAAATGAGATCTGAGAGATTAGGGAATTTGGCCAAATTCATGGCTAATTAAGAGGCAAAGTCAGGGCTATAGTCCTATGTTTTCGGCCTTTAATATCTGCAATTCAGGCAAGTTGACTCGTAAGCAGAAACATAGAAATACTTTAAAAATCCATTATTTTTAATGTAACTTTAAACTTCACATTTGTTTCTTTTGCTAATATTATTTTAACATCTGGAAATCCTTTTATATCAATCATTTGGCTTAGAATTTTTTTACTTAAAATAGTTGCTTTTGATACCGTAGATTTTTCTTCAAATAAGATAGTTTACAGAGGAAATATTCTCAGATCTGAAAGTGATACATTGCAGTACTTACACTATATGATCCATCTCCTACCCACCATAAAAAAGACACCTTGGAATCAAAACTATTCATTCTGGTTTTGTGATTAGTCTCAGGGAATGTAGGTAGTAATAAATTTGAGGCTGTACTTTTCCACATGTTTTATGTTATTGAAAATTAAAAATAAAACCTCTAGATAAAAGGTAATTTTCTTTTTTTAAATGGTACCACACACACACACACTTTCTTATGAGATAGAAAATGAGATTCCAGCTCTTAATTAATGTGGAGTATTTTTTGAAGTATTGTTTACTTTGTAAAGAGCAATTAAATAATGGTTGAGATCCTTTTCATAAGTTACTATACAGTAAAAACTCGATATAATGGGCTAATTTGGATGAGAGAGGTGTTGTTAAAGCTGAAGTCATAAAGTAGGGTTTCCAAACGTATGTTTAAAAATTGACAAATTAGTTTACCTGTTTTTACTTATGTAGACATGTTTGTGTAATTGTAATTAAGTATGTATGAAAAGTTGAGTTTTACAGAAAAGTTTTCTGTATGTATTACTGTAATTTTAAATTTATACTGAATAGGTCTAGTAAATGCGTGCATTCACAAGTCACCGTGAGTAAACAAATGCACACAGCTGAGGCATGGCTTCACGCAAAATTGCTGTAGAAAGTCATGCCACGTGACAACAGAACCATCACCACGCAAGATAAGATGTAATCACGTGCTAATCATTCTCCAAACATTGTTTCTGAGTGGTTACTCTTGGATTTAAATATATAGACTAGTTGTAGACATGTAATATTTATGTCAGCAAAATTGCTACAGTGTTTTTTCTAACATATGGCCTATTTTCTGAAATTTGTTAAAAATAATTAATAACAAAAAAATAACCTGTTAATTTAATTACTAATATAAGCAAATCTTGCTTAAAAGCATTTAAAAATTAACCGGGTGTTAATTTTCACATATACCATATGGACTAGAAATTTTGTTAAATCCGAAGTACATTAAATGGAGGTCCGCAAAAATCACGGTTTACTGTGCTTGGTGTCTCGGGCTTCTGTCATTCTTGTTCTTATAGAAAACAGTATTTTTCAAACTTTGTTTATTAGTGTTCTGCAAGCTAACTATGTGTACATAACAATGGCATTTTATTGGTGCAACTTTCTGTTATCAGATTTGTAATTTGTAAAGCCAATTAGAAGAATGAAACCGTTTTAGTGAACACAGTATGAAATTGGCAATATGAATGATTACTATACTTATCCTAATGTTCAGTTTATTTCTTTGTTTTGTTTTCATTTTATAATATCAAATTCTGATTTTCTTAGGTAATTAGTTACAGATCCAATATTGTTTTGTTAAGTTTGTTTATCAATGTCAGTGCTTTTTAACTGATCCGGATTCTTGAAAGAGGAATAGTAAAATTGTTTTTTGATGTAGAACCACTCATCTATTTAAATGTGCTTGCATTCTTATAATAGACAAACATTGAACTTATAGTAATAAAACTAGATGTTAAGTGAACATTATATTTAAGAGAGACCTTTACATCTGTTCTTACACCAGTTACTATTATGTCTTAATGAAATAATGTACCGAAAAGATGCACCTGTACCTTTGTAGCATTTGATTGATCACTCTGCATATTACTATATTGTGCAGCTTATAAGATTTTATGTGATGAGACATATGAAGGCTTTGTTTTTTTAAATATTTTACTGCAGAATATCTTTTCCTCTCAATGATACATTAAAATGAAATTAAGCATAAATATGGTAGATAAAGCTTTATTTCATGCTCTTGCATACAAATGAGCACACTTGACCACCCAATGAACACATTTATATCTTCCAGTGAGTTAAATTTTAGCATCTTTCACCTTTAGGCTTTTACGATTTTTTGTTTGTTTTTAATATAGCTTAAAAAGGAAACATTCAACAAATTCAGGCCCCAGAAAATTAGCATAGAAAATACTTCTTGAAGAAGGGAAAAGTTTTGGAGTTCTTATCTGAGCCTGAATCCTGGTGCTGGTATTTTACTGAACAAAAGAGCCTTTTTCCATATCTGTAAAAATGAAACGAATTGGATGCATACCTTACTTGCAACCTACTTGTGAATTAAATACAGTGGAAACTTGGTTCTCGAACTTAACTACTTTTGGAAGGCTGTTCAAGAAGTGATTTGTTCAAAAACTGAATCATCTTTTTCCATTGAAAATAATGTAAAGTGGATTAATTCCAGACCCCTAAATGATTCCCTGTTTAATCTTTCTTATATACTGTACATGTCTATCTTCTCTTGGCTCTGATTTTGTCACTTAAAATTTCTGTTTTATCTCTGTAAGCAGCTCTTATACCCTTTCTGGTACATCAAAATTACCAAAACACTAGAGGCCCATTGCACGAAATTCATGCATGGGTAGTGTCTCTAGGCCTGTCTGGCGATAAGAGCCAATCTGTGGGGCAACTGGCTGGGCGATGCGGTGTGTGTGGGGGGGGCGGCCCCCACCTTGATCACCTTCTGCAGGGTGATGGGGGGGCGCTGGTACTTGCCTTGGTTGGCCTGGGGCCTGCGGGCTAGGGACAGCTTCTGCATTGAGTGTCTGCCCCCTGGTGGTCAGTGCACGTCATAACGACTGGTCGTTTGACCAGTCATTTCACCATTTGGTCGATTTGCATATTAGGTTTTTATTATGTAGGATATCATTTTAATTTAATTATATTATAGCATCAGAGGTGTTTTCATTTTCATTTGTGCCAGAAGGAAAGGTGGAGTCTCTTGAGAACATTCGCTGCCTATATTACACTGTAGATTTAATGAAACTAGATCTCATGTAATTAGTTTGTCTCTTTCAGCTTTGTGTACTGTATGATTGAGTCCCGTATAAGGAAGATAATCTTGATAGCTACATTAGCTGTCTGCCCTACTGATCAAATTTTTAAGCTCAGTTAAACTTGTGCTGTGTGGAACACAGTATGAAATCCAAGTTATGGAAGATCCTCATTATGAAGCTCTACTACATCTTTTATGTATTGAAATAAAAAGTCCTACATCAAAAACTTACAGAATAATACGGTTGGATACTTTTTTCCAGTAGCATCAGAAACATTGAATTGTTTAATTACTCATCTGTATTACTATGTACTCTATTACTTTAGTACATGCTTATGTATCTTTCATAAAATGTTTCCAAACAAAATGGTAACCTTCACATTTCTGATTAAGGTAAAGTAATTTGTATTTAACAATGCCTGGGCAAAGCCCAGCTGGAGTCAGCAGGTCACTATTCGATTCTGATCAGGGCACAATCCCCAGTAGGGGGCATGCAGGAGACAGCTGATCAGAGATTCTCTTTCATCATTGATGTATCTATATCTTTCTCCTTCTTTCCTTTCTGAAATCAATAAATATATATATTTTAAAATGCCTGGGCAAGGAAGTGTTATTTTTGTGGAAATGTAAGGAATTAAACATTTCCGGACTCCCTCTAGAGATATGTATTTGTTAAGGTTAATTTCTCATTTGTATGTTTTTAGAAGTATAGTATTTGCCATTGTGGATCTCTAGAAATGAAATAATCCATTTAAAGCTGAAAAAAAATAGACTTTTCTGATCATATTTAAAATAAACTTTAAGAGATATAGTACTCCTATATGCTGCAGAGGTTTTGAAAGCAGAAGTTCATCGAAATCCATGGTGAAAGATTATAGAAATATTTCTCTCTGGCACATAATTAGAATAAATAATCTAAATTTAATTTTTGCTACTTTCAACAATTTGGAAAATTTACAATCCAAATTGAAAATTCAAACAAATTTATGAGAATTGTTCTTGATTGGAATAAATTTAAGAAGATGGAGAGGGGGGAGAATCCAGCAATTGAGAGTAGAAAGGTATGAAAAAGGAAATCGTAGAAATGAAGATTTTACAGTGAAGTTTATGTAGCAATAAGTTTTAGAGAAATCCTGGCCTCAGAATATATACCTTTATCTGTTAGGATGTGTGAATGTGAGTTGTGTGTATATATCTTTGATAGGAAGTTTATAGTGGGCATAGCTTCATCATTATTTTAAGTTTGGGGGAAGAAATTGGAGCAATATTTATATTAAAGGTATTTGGATTTTTCTAATGCATTCATGCTAGGTTAGTTTCCCAGCTTATTGAAGTGTATAAGTTAAGTAAAATCATTCTTGGTCTTTGAGTTCATGAGGGTACCTAGGAAATCAGTGACAAAGGCATAAAACCAGAAAGGCTTGAACTTTTAAAATAATTTTATTAAAAGTATAGAGAATGGGTGGTAAGTGGGCAAGATGGTAAGTGGGAGTTGACTGTGTAGTTGAAGACATTTCAAATGTCATTATATACTTTCTATAGGGCTATTTTGTTCTTGTGAACATAAAATTATGAGGCTTTTCAAGCTTTACTTGAGACAAATTTATACCAACTCTTGATTTTCCAGAAGTCTTATATTTCTCAAAGGCCAGTTATCTTTCTGGAAGGCAGCAGGACTCAAGGGAAGGGTCTGTCTGTATGCTTTAGAATCAGACACAAGTTTGAAAAAGTTAGTTTTGCCATTTAAATGTTGCTGCGGTCAGTGACATTACTCTGGGCCCTAGCTTTATAATATCTAACAAGAATACAGTAGTTTTTTAAGTTAAGGATTATTGTGAAGTTTAGGCAAAATAAATACCATTCAACAAATGGTAGCTGCTGTTTTTAGTCATTTTAGGAACCTAACTCTGGTAATTGTGGAAGGATATATGGTACTTTGGTGGTTCTAACTTTATAAGTTTCTTTTTTTTCTTTTTTATTAACCCTCACCCTATGATATTTTTCCATTGATTTTTAGAGAGAGTAGAAGGGAGTGGAAGAGACAGAGAGAAGCATCGATGTGAGAGGGACACATCGATTGGTTGCCTCTGCATGCACCCCAGCCAGGGCCTGGGGCTGGAGCCTGCAACCGAGGTGTGTGTCCTTGACTGGAACCAAACCCGGAACCCTTTAGTCTGCAGGCCGACGCTCTACCCACTGAGCAATACCAGCAAGACCTACTTTTATAAGCTTTTAAAGGTAGAATTGTTTATAACAAATACAGATGAAGAGAAATTAATCTAATTTGCATTAATTTTCATTGCCTGTTCCTACAAGTTCTTTATCTGAAGCATTTATACTTCTATGAAGTCCTTAACTATACTAAATGGCTTTTAACATTTAAAAAATTTTTTTAACTTACTAGATTTACCTGTTGAATTTGCAGCATTTTATGGTAGACAATTTTCCATCTACTCATATACTTTAATGGATTATAAATACAATTGGAGGTGTGGCAGACATGAGTTTTTCTATCTAAAGGCAAGTTATCAGAAATGCAAAACTGGTTCCCTTTTTGTGCTTTCTAATGCTCGGAATAAGTCACTGAGGAAGATATCCTGTGTGTATCAAAATAAATATTTTCCGGCCCTTTTGGGGAATTTCTAAAAGTTTCTGTAATAGAACTGTATTATGTGTTATAATTATAGTGGCACAAAAATTTTTTTTTTAAAAAATATATTTTATTGATTTTTTACAGAGAGGAAGAGAGAGGGATAGAGAGTTAGAAACATCGATGAGAGAGAAACATCGATCAGCTGCCTCTTGCATACCCCCTACTGGGGATGTGCCCGCAACCAAGGTACATGCCCTTGACCGGAATCGAACCTGGGACCTTTCAGTCCGCAGGCCGACGCTCTATCCACTGAGCCAAACCGGTTTCGGCTAGTGGCACAAAATTTTTATTTCCATTTGTTTAGCATTTATTACCTGATTCAATTCCACAAGGATAAATTCATTTGGATACTATTAAAAAATAGTGCATTTAGAAGAAAACCTATAAAAATATTTAAATCTGACAACATCATTGGATGTGTTGGCATAAGTTTATTAATAAGATTTTGTGTTTATGATAGCAGATTAAGGAAATCTAATTCAGTGAAGTGTTTTCAGTGTGTATTGTAAGCTGATTTTATTTTAAAGTACATTGCAAAGGGTTTTAGATTTATTTCTCACTTGCTATTTGGTTATTTTTAACCATCTAATTAGGTGAAAGTGAATTGATTGAATTTTTATGTTACAGGAGATTACCTGGGTCAATTGATGTTATTGGTCAGACTATAACCATCAGCCGAGTTGAAGGAAGGCGACGGGCAAATGAAAACAGCAACATACAGGTTTAGTACTTTATTATATTTTTAAATGAAAAATTATATGCATGTTCTAATTTAATTTATCCTATATAATAAAGAGATAATATGCAAGTTGACCATCATGGCCTCGCACAAGATGGCTGCCCATGTGGTCACAAGATGGCCATCCCCATGTGGTCACAAGATGACTGCCACAAGATGGCTCTCAGGGGAGGGCAGTTGTGGACAACTGGGCCGGCAGGGGAGGGCGGTTAGGGGCAACTGGGCCTGCAGGGGAGGGAGGGCAGTTAGGGGCAACCGGGCCTGCAGGGAGGGCAGTTAGGGGTGACCAGGCCTGCAGGGGAGGGCACTTGGGGGGGGGGGACCAAGCCTGCAGGGGAGAGCAGTTGGGGGTGACCGGGCCTGCAGGGGAGGAAGGGCAGTTAGGGGTGACCAGGCCTGCAGGGGAGGGAGATTAGTTAGGGGCGACCGGGCCTGTAGGGGAGGGCAGTTAGGGGTGACTGGGCCTGCAGGGGAGGGCACTTGGGGGGGGGGGAACCAAGCCTGCAGGGGAGAGCAATTGGGGGTGACCAGGCCTGCAGGGGAGGAAGGGCAGTTAGGGGTGACCAGGCCTGCAGGGGAGGGAGATTAGTTAGGGGCGACGGGGTCGGCAGGGGAGGGCAGTTGGGGGCAACTGGGCTGGCAGCGGAGGGCAGTTGGGGGGGGGACCAGGCTGGCAGGGGAGGGCAATTAGGGGCGACCTGGCCTGCAGGGGAGGGAGGGCAGTTGGGGGGGACTGGGCCGGCAGGGGAAGGCAGTTGGGGGCGACTGGGCCAGTAGGGGAGGGCAGTTGGGGTTGACCAGACCTGCAGTGGAGGGCATTTAGGGGTGACCAGGCCGGCAGGGGAGGGCAGTTGGGGGCGACCTGGCCAGCAGGGGAGCAGTTTATGCGTCGATCAGGCTGGCAGGGGAGTGATTAGGGGGTGGTTAGGCTGGCAGGCAGAAGCGGTTAGGGGCAATCAGGCAGGCAGGCAGGCAGGCAGGCAAGCGTTTGGAAGCCAGCAGTCCCGGATTGTGAGAGGGATGTCCCAGATTGGAGAGGGTGCAGGCTGGGCTGAGGGACAAACCTCCTCTCCCCAAGTTCATGAATTTCGTGCACCGGGCCTCTAGTTCAATATATATTCACAGTGCTATGCTATGTGTTGGGTGCACAAAGAGATTTAAGGTATAGAGTCAATCACTCTTTTATTACAAAAGCTGCTCTTTATAACCTTTGGGGTTTTTTATTTTTTTAGTAAGAAATTTTTTATTGTTATAATGTATGGCTTCATTGGACAAAAAGAGGAAAATATTGGGAAAGTCTAAAGAAAATAAAATCACTCATAATTCTATTATGTAAATAATCACTCTTAACATTCTGGTACATCTCTTCCCTTGTCACTAAGCAAGATTGAGATACTATTATATTTTTGTGTATCCTTTTTTTTTTCTTTTGAAATTATCATTTGCATTTTCTCATATTCTTAAAGCTATAACTTAAAATCTCTTTATGATAACTTTATGGCTATATCATTTATTTAATATGGTTTTTCTCAGGGGAAAAATTCGTAAGCCTGTTTTCAAGTGAAAGAATGAAAGGGGAAGAGTAACTGGGATAATTCAAGTTAGAACTTTACCAGCTGAAACTTTCAGCTATTAGCTTGACCACACTTTTTGTTTTATTATTTCCTTTTCCTAAATGGATTTTATTGGGGTGACATTAGTTAATAAAATTATATTGGTTTCAGGTGTACAATTCTATAATTTATCATCTGTATATTGTATTGTGTGTTCACTCCATGTCAAGTCTCCTTTCATCACCCTTTATATCTCCCCTTTATCCTCTTCTTCCTCCCCCCACCTCTTTCCCTCTGGTAATCACCATACTATTATCTGTGTTTATAAGGTGTTTTTTTCTTAATCCCTTCACCTTTTTCACCCAGCTCCTTCAACCTCCTCCCTCTGACAGCTGTCAGTCTGTTCTCTATCTATGAGTCTGTTTCTATTTTGTTTTAGTTACTTTTTGTGTGAGTACTTTAAAAATGTACAAAGTGTTTTGATTTTTGTTATCCTAATATATAAAAAGCCAGGGGCTGTCATGACCGAATCAACCGGATGGACGACCGAACTGCAGGCTGCGTGGGGCAACCAGGCCGGCAGGGGGGAGCAGTTGGGGGTTACCAGGTCGCCAGGGGGAGCAGTTGGGGGTGACCAGACCAGCAGGGGGGCAGTTTGGGGTGATCAGGCTGGCAGGGTGGGCAGTAAGGGGTGACCAGGCCAGCGGGGATGGGGGGGCAGTTAGGGATGAACAGGCCAGCAGAGGGGGGCAGTTGAGGGTGACCAGGCTGGGTGTGAGGGGGGGGGGCAATTAGGGGCGATCAGGCAGGCAGGCAGGTAAGCAGCTAAGAGCCAGCGGTCCCGGATTATGAGAGGGATGTCTGACCTGCAGTCGGACATCCCCTGAGGGGTCCTGGATTGGAGAGGGTGCAGACTGGGCTGAGGGTACCCCTTCCCGTTATGAATTTTGTGCACTGGGCCTCTAGTCTTTAATAAATTAATCATGTAAAATGTTCTTTTTAGCATCTTGAAAAGGGGCACAAAGAGATTTCTAAAATGAAGATAGTCCTCGCTTTCTCCCACCATCAAAATGCTATAATTTCTTAAAATAAATCTCCTCTTCATTAAAAAAATAACATCAGTATATGCCTTACAAAAATTACTGTTCATAAATGGAGGAAAAGTTAACGGAAGGAGGGATTATATGTTTAAGTTATATGCTTTAGCTAGTAAGGATTTGAGAAGTATAAGCTAAATATATATTATGTTGCCTATTTCTGCTATGTTTCCTAAACTTCTTTGTGAGTTATAATTTCCTTGGGAGCTTGTCAAAAATCCAAATTCCTTGGTGCAAATCTCCTGTAGATTTGCTGCCTGTTCCTTACCTGTTTATACATATCAGTATTTTGTTATCACTTTTACTTTTCAGGTATTAACGCTTGTTCTTAAAGTTACAAGGGTCACATCAAAAAGTCATTTACATATTTGGCTGCCTCTTGCATCTTGTTGATGCATGCTTTACAGTCTCTTACTTTGCAACCTGGTGATGACAGGACCTGTTGCAACGAATATCTGGTTCTGCTGCCATGTTACTGTTGTTTTTTTTAATCTTCATTGTTGAAAGTATTACAGATATCCCCCTTTCTCCCCCACTGTTCCATTCCATCCCCCTTTCTCTCCCTACCATGGGTTATGCATATAAATTCTGTGGTTAATCTCTTCCACACACATCTCTCCCCCGCATCCCCCCCCCCCCCCCCCGAAGTACTCATGCCATGTTACTTTCTTAATGCTAGTATCTGGGACTAATGAGTACATTGCCTTAAAATTTTTTTGTTTTGTTTGTTTTTTACATCTTTATTGATTAAAGGAAGGGAGATGGATAGAGAGATAGAAACATCAATGATGAGAGAGAATCACTGATCCGCTGCCTCCTATACTCCCCCCTACTGGGGATCAAGCCTGCAACCCAGGCATGTGCCCTTGGCCGGAATCGAACCTGGGATCCTTCAGTCCACAGGTCGATGCTCTATCCACTGAGCCAAACTGGCTAAGGCCCTTAATGTGAATACTTTAACTTTGGTTGGGTAACAAAGATAATCTTTATTACATTATATTTATAAAGTACTTAATTGTCTCTTGTTTAGAATGTTTTATCAATTATGTTGTATTCAGAAGTCTTTTTGTGATGATGTCAGTTGTTTTTCCTGGGCTTTAAGTACGTGTGTGAGAATGTATACTGACGTCTGTGTATATACATACACATCACACAGAAAATTACTCTCAAAATATGTGTATGAGAATAAAGCTTTTTACTTTGATTCTTAGATTAAATGAAATTAACTTGCTTGAGTTTAATTGCAGATAAGAATGTTTATTTATTTTTTAAAAATAAACTATGCTCTAATTTTAGGTCCTTTCTGAAAGATCTGCTACTGAAGTAGACAACAATTTTAGCAAACCACCTCCATTTTTCCCTCCAGGAGCTCCTCCTACTCACCTTCCACCTCCTCCATTTCTCCCACCTCCTCCAACTGTCAGCACTGCTCCACCTCTGATTCCCCCACCAGGTAAATAGTACATAAAACATTTGGTTTTGGAAAAAAAAAGTAAATAACCCATGAATGTTTCTTTTATTTTGAATTTAACAATTAAAATATATCTATTTAAAAATAACATTGATTGCATTACATTAAAAGTAATAGATTATGAAATTATATTGTCTTCAGTAGATTTACACTGAAACAGATATATACGTGT
The DNA here is from genome assembly GCF_951640355.1 of Cnephaeus nilssonii. Classification (NCBI taxonomy): domain Eukaryota; kingdom Metazoa; phylum Chordata; class Mammalia; order Chiroptera; family Vespertilionidae; genus Cnephaeus; species Cnephaeus nilssonii. Next base: position 86,731,981 of record NC_137072.1, on the reverse strand, counting down.
CTTGCTATTTCAGCATAGCAGAGACAGTATACAGAAATTGAGAAGAATGTAGAGATACTAAAATGATCCAAAAATATCATATTCCCCAAACTAAAGCTGCTAATTATATATTTATAAGCCCATATTGAATTATAAACAATGTTAAGTTGTTTTAAAAAATTTTTTAAAGATGCCTTTAGAATTGGAATAGATTAGAAAAAAAATTATATCCCATGAAGAGATTTTTGAAATGAAAATCTCAGTCTGGTTGTCGTCTTTATACTGGTTTCCTTTTAGGAGATTACTTCTGGATGCCAGGTACCTGGTATTTACTTCTTTTAAGTGAGACAGAAAATTAATGTACATTTTTATTATACTTGTAGCCACTTTTGATTGTTTATTAAAAACTAGATTAGTGTCAATAGAAAATATTACAACTAATCCCCAAAATTTAGACTTTCAACCTTTCATTCAGTGGCCTTTATTTTATTCCCAATAAGATTTTAATATTTACCCCCTTAACCAATTTTTAATGAAACTAACAAGATAGATTTAGATAATAATTACTTTTTTTTCTAGGGAGAATGCCTAGAAAAATGGTAAATATTAGCTATTGGTCCTAATTAGACTGTATAGTACATGTTAAGATTGTAGTATATGTCAGTTTATATTTAAGAGCCGTGACCACTCACTTCACTTTTACAAGAGAGCTGTCTTTGTTTTAAGGTGCCAGTTATGATCAGAATATGGTAATCCTAGGCCTCTAAATGTTCATTATCACATCAGCCCTAAAGCCAAAACACCTTTGGTTTCTTTCATTGTCACCTCTACCTTCAAAGGATTAAAAATTATGAAAAATTACTCTGGCTATGGAGAATCTTGTTTTCTTAAAATAAAGGAGAAAACTGGATAAGGATAGAGGTCCTTACTCCAGGCAACATTATTTCTAAAGTTCAGTTAATTCTTGGTCCAACAAGAATTTTTGTTATGAAACATAAGCCAGAAATTGTGATTGAACCCATGATTCTTGTGTCTTTAATATGGTGAGAATTAACTAAATAAAAAGCTAATGACTTAATGATTCATAAATTATTTCTTTGTCCTCTGAAGAAAGATAAAATGTATAAATAGTTAATTTTGAACATATTTGATTTAATGAGACTGAAAGATGATTAATATATATATGTGTGTGTCAATAGAAAATATTACAACTAATCCCCAAAATTTATACTTTCAACCTTTCATTCAGTGGCCTTTATTTTATTCCCAATAAGCTTTTAATATTTACCCCTTAACCAATTTTTTTATATATATATAAAATAATAGACCTTATGCTAGATTGCTTTATAATTGTATTTAAACTTTACTAGGTACTAAATTTAGAAGGATTTTTTTATTTACTAGCCAAATAGTATATTCTCATTTTATATAGTTCAATACTAGCTGTTTATTAAGGTGAGAGAGTGGTGATATGTATTAATGATGAAAAAATAAATATCTAATTGGTATAAGAATATTTAGTAGCTCTGGGAGATATTGCTGATAGGCACTGGCATTATCTGAAAGTAGGCTTTTTTCAAAATGATACCTTACTCCCATTTTTTGCAATATAATCTCTTTAAAGGACAATAAATCTTTTAATATTGTTCATATCTCTGGAATTCTGTAACAGATTATTTTTGTTGCATAAACTATATATTTAATGTTAATTTTCAGGTACACGCTTTCCATATTTTAAATGTCTGTCCTGATTTCCTTTGATGCTTATTTTTAGATTATACTTCCATAATGTCCTATCACATTTAAGGAATACAAATATAGATTAATTCTAATGTTGGTTTAAGCAATACTTAACTGTGGTATATTTGCTGGATTGAGGTGAGAGAAGATAACCAATTCATACAAAAAAACAAATATTTGTGTAAGTGGAGGCTAACTGAAATACCTCTCATTTTTATTAGATTGTGAGCTGTTTCCCCATAGTGCTAATCACAGATATCTTGTGTATATTTAAAATTTTCCAAATATATTAGCTGATTGAGTTAGAAACATATTTATGTAACTGTAACATGGGGATTTTCAGATTTATAGTTGGTACAGTCACACAGGCACTTACCAATCAGAATGGGCACTGGCTTTAACACTATAGCTGCATAGGTACATAACAGTAGGTTTTGATTAAAGACACATTTTGACATCATTTGCCAAAGAACCACATGATTACAGTATATTCTATTGAGTTTGCTGTCATTTATATCACCTTAAGAACCATATGCAACTAGCCTGACGGGTATGGCTCAGTGGTTGAGCATCGCCCCATGTACCAAGAGACAACTAATTCAATTCCTGATTAGGGCACATGTCCAGGTTGTGGGCTGGATCCCCAGTAGAGGACGTACAGGAGGCAGCCAATTAATGTTTCTCTCTCATCAATGTTTCTCTAAAAACAAAGCAAAACAAAAAAGAATCATATGCAGCTAATGAAAGAAAGCACTGTGGCTCAGGAGTCTTTTGGAAGCATTGCCTTAATAAGTAAGCTCCATTTTTCTAGTAGAAACCCTAGGTTTTCTTTGTGCTTTGCTGAGAAATACTAAAAGGCAAAAAAATCTTTTGAAAATTTAAACATTTTAATTTTGCCTTTGTTAGCTTTCAAAGGCATAAGTTTTTAAAACTATAGTCCTATATATGATGGGACAAATAAGTAATAATATATTGAGCCCATATTTTTGGGTGTTAACCAGTTTTTTCATACATAGTGATATCCAGATTTGCCTAGAATAATCCTACTTTATACCTTTTATCCTTGCATGATTATTATTCACTCACAAGTGCCCTATTTTGGAGGATAAAATTTTTAGTCAACTCTATAGTTGTTTCATAGCATAAGTAGATAGTTACTCCTTAGCAGTGAAGAGGTGTGGTAGACAATGCTCGTTCAAGGGACATTTACTGTCAGATAGTTAACAGGAGAGGAAAGGTATGTTGCCTCCTCTTCTCCTCAAACACACATCTACAAACATACATGAAACCTTAGAAACTGAGAGAACAAAGTATTTCTGGCCACAATAGATTAGTATGAAAAGTAGAGGAGACTTTGTATTGGAGAGCAGAATAAACATTTAAGGGACGTGTTGAGACTTTTTGGAATTTTTAAAAGGGAAAATATTTAATCTGGTTCCTTGTTGCCAAGCTAACAGCTTGAAAACAAACTGATTATTCAAGATCTTCCTTAATTTTCAGAAAATCTATTTTCAGTTTCTAGTGAACCAGATCTATAGTGTTAGTGTGATTTCTATGCATTGGTTGAGTAATAATACAAATAATAGCTAATACTTACTGAATGCTTACTATTGAAAAGTTATTCTGAGCATACTTCTTGTATTAACTCAATTTTATTCTTGATAGCATCTGAAATAGACATTCTAATTTTACAGATGAGGAAACTCGGGGGCTCAAGTTGTTTAAGTAATAGCTATAAAAGTAGCAGAACCAGAATTCTAATCCAGGCAATTTTGCTTGAAAGCCTATTTTACTAACAATGTTGAAATGAAGCATTCATTACCTCTGTCAGGAAGGCTGTATTATTGGATTATGTGTACTCACCCCAATAACATGTCTTAAAAGCCTTTTCTTTCTTTTTAAGTATTTCCTTGATGTTGAAGTGCATGCATATATACATATCTGTGGGTAAGGAAGGTTGTAAAGAACAGGAATCAGAATTTAAAAAAAAAAATGTCCAGTTCACTGAGGTATTTCTATTTGCCTCATTTGTGTTAAGAAGTCTGTTTACTGAATAAACTAGTTCTCATATACTTGTTTATTACAAGAAAATTTGTAAAATTGGAAGGCTTGATGTTATAGAGTAGTTGATTTTAATTTTTTCGATTGTGGTAAAATATATAAACAAAATATTTATGATTTTAACCATTTTGTAAATGTATAATTCAGTGACATTAAATACATTCACAATGTTGTGTAACCATCACTAGGCTCTGCACTTAAAACTTTTTCATCATCTATAACAAAAACTATGTACTCGTTAAACAACAACCCCTTCCTACTTACCCCAACCAGCCCCTGGTTGCCTCTTTTTTTTCTTTCTTTCTTATGAATTTGCCTATTCTAGGTACTTCATATAAGTGGAAAAATTCCATATTTGTTTGTGTCTGGCTTACTTGTTTTTAAAATAAAATAACCTTAATGATTATAAACATACTTTTAATAACTACGTTCAACCTATTACATTTAACGGTAGACTTTTATTTTTTTTATTTTTTATTTTTTTAATATATTTTATTGATTTTTTACAGAGAGGAAGGGAGAGGGATAGAGAGCTAGAAACATTGATCAGCTGCCTCCTGCACACCCCCCACTGGGGATGTGCCCGCAACCAATGTACATGCCCTTGACCGGAATTGAACCTGGGACCTTTCAGTCTGCAGGCCGACGCTCTATCCATTGAGCCAAACCGGTTTCGGTAGACTTTTAATGTAGGCTTTTAAATGTTAATTTATTTTAGTGTCCTTTTTTATCTTCATTTTTTAATAATGGAGTTTATTGACACAAGGCATATATGGTATAATTCATTTCTTGTTACCTCGGTCAGTATTAAGGGTCATGTGATTGTGGTTTTATTTGTCTTGGGAACAGTTGAAATCCAGCTCAGGAGTAGAATTCTACATTGAAGAAGACTCTTTGTTTTACTGAGATGTAGCCCAGTAGTCTGGACCACAGACAGGTCATCCCTGCTCTTAAAGCCAGATATAAGGTTTAGTTATTTACCTAGATTTCAATATGTGTAAGCTCCTGCATTTTAAAAGGAATTAGATTTCTTCTTAAAAGATTGTCAAGTATGTCAGTGTCTTCTTTTTTTTTCCAATTTTTTTATTAAGGTATTATATGTGTACATATCTTACCATTGCCCCCCCCCACACCCCACTCCCATATATGCCCCCACCCCCCAGAGTTTTGCATCCATTGGTTATGCTTATATTGTCAGTGTCTTTTATTACTCATCTAGTACTACAAATGATATGAACTTGAAAATCTTGTTTATTTCTTAAATATCTTAATTCTGAGGTTAGTGATGACACGTGGGGTTGGGAAGAAAAAGCAGCTTACATCTGGAGTCTTCTGCATTTCTTCCAAGGCCTACCAGATCTTTAGATTACTTTTCTGTTAGCAGTATGGTTCTAGCACAATGACTCTCAGTCCTTGTGGTCACAGAGTCCTTTACATTTTTAAAAATTACTGCAGAACCCAAAGAGCTTTTATTTATGTGTGTTACATCTATTTTTTGTACTAGATATTAACTGAGGAATTAAAATATTATATTTAAAATACTTATTTTAAAAAATAGAATACACCTATTATGTATTAATATTAAGACTATATTTCCTTGAAAAATAATTATTTTTCTAGAGCAACAAAAAACATTTAGTGCAAAGAGTGGCATTGTTTTATACTTCTGCAGTCTCTTTACTGGGTGCCTTAATAGAAAACTGGATTCTCCTGTTTGTTCCTGCATTGAATCTATTGTGATTTCACATGTCACATACATAGCCTCTGGAAAATGGCATTGTACACCTGTAAGAGAATGAGGGTGAAAATGGCAAATGTTATCTTAGTATTTTTATGAAAGTAGTTTTGGCCTTGCAAATTCCTTGAAGGGACTTAGCGACCCCAGGAATCTCCAGGTTACACTTTGAGAACTGTTGCTTTGGCAGAAGATTGGCCTATATCGGATGAGTATTATTAGCATCTTTGAGGAAGTACAATTTTGTCTCTTTAATTGATAAGCCATTTCATGAATATAACATTAATTAAGCTGTTATAGTTCCATGAAGGTTTTTGGTTTTACATAGCAGATTGCTTATTAATTGATGCTATTTGCCAAAAATGGAAGCATTTCAACAATGTCTTTTACAGAAGTACTTTGCAAAAGAATTCTTTGACGTTTTTGAGAGCTGTACTCATTTTCTCTTATGTTTTGTTTTTCTCTGTTAAAGAAACAACTGTCTATTGTGTTTTTAATATACTGAAAATAGGGACTATTGCTAATTACCTATAATTAGTAGTATATTCTGGCACAATTAAAAATTAACTTAAATGTAAGTTTAATAGAATTAAAAGCTTCTTCTGAATGGTGATTTTTAGGATGTTGATTTTTGAATGTCTTCTTTGCCCATGGATGCTACCTTTATAATTGTATTATTTTAATAACATAGATGCTGCATTTTATATAATTTAATTTAATATTGGACTCTTATTTGTTTGATTCTTCCAATCATTTTGTGATTATATATGAGCTAATAGAGATCAGTTCCTTTACAAGATTTTTTGTAAAAATATTTAACTTTCTATCAGAGATGTTTTTGTTTGTTTAAAAGAATTTTAATTTTTTGTAGCCTGTAGATTATTTTATAAACTGGGGGATTAAGAGATCTTAATAAGGATAAAATAGTTCATTTCATATATAGTTACCATAAATCATCATCTTTACCTCTTAGGTATAAAGTATTCTGGTAACTTTGTTACTAAAGTTTTATAACCATAGCACCTTTTAACACATTTTTTCCTTTAAAATTATTTCCATTGTTTGTATCTTACAATTAATTGTTTCACCTTAATTATTAAAAAATAGTTTTACAGTATTCTGTATACTATACTTGTTATAAAAAGAGTAAATGATAGATGATATATGTGTATATAATTTTAAGAATACTGGTACATAGAAAAAAGTATGTTGTGGAAGGTGATAGTTAATGATTTTTATAAATCTTGACTTTATACTCAATTTCTATGTAGAGATTTATGTATGAGCTTGATGAATTTGAAGTAGAAATCATTGAGACTTAAGGGAAGTAATCAGGTTTTTTATTTGTAACTTAATAGTGGTGTTGAAATTTGGAAATTATCTGAGAAATAGGAACTAGAAATTTGGAAGTTACCAGTGAGGACCTTTCACATAATTCTGCCATGCGTTGTTTTTTTTTTTAAACTTAATAGAGAAAAATGATAGGTAGTTATTATATAATATATTATATAACCAATATAATAGCTATATTGGTTAGCTATTGCTGCATAATAAATTATTCCAGAATGTAGTGGCTTAAAATAATGATATATTTATTATTGAACAGCCTTTTTGGTGTTATAAATGCAGGGACAGCTTAGCTGGATCCTCTCTTTAAGGTCTCTTACAGACTTTGAGATGGTTATTTCATAGGCTTGATTGACAAAGAATTCATCTCCAAGCTCACTAACCTCTTTGTTTAAAAGATTTATTTTTTCTCCAACGTGGCAGCTTATTTCATCAAAGTATGAATGCCCAGAAATCATTAGAGGATACCAGCAAAATGGAAGTCACTGTCTTTTGAAATGTAATCATGGAAGTGACATCCCCTTATTTTTGCTGTATTTTGTTAGAAACAAGTTATTGTGTCCAACCAGGACTCAGGGGAAGATATCAATACCACAGGTATAAAAAGGCATAAATACCAGGAGGCACAGGGATCATTGGAAGCCATGTCCCATAACTCTTGCCTTAGTTATCTGTATATGTAAAAGCCGAAGCGACCATTATGACTGAATGACCAGAACCCTTTTGACCAGTCGCTATGACGCGCATTGACCACCAGAGGGCAGATGCTCAACACAGGAGCTGCCCCCTGGTGGTCAGTGCGCTCCCACAGCCAACCTCCCGTGGGCAGCGTCCGGTGTCCATTCCTTCTGCGCCTGGCCTGGTGACCTCGCCTCATCTCCTGACGCTGTGGCCTTCAGGCCCTAGGCTGGGACAGGGAACTGGGGTGGGTGGTGGTGGACACGGCCCCCCGGCCCCTTTCCTAGGGGGGCCGAGGGCCGGCTCACTCCTCGGGGCTGGCGGCCAACTTCCTGCACCCTGTCCCTCCCCCTGGCCAGCAGGCCCTGATCAGCCCGGCCCTGACTGGCCCTGATTGCTGCCGGCCAGGCCTAGGGATCCCACACGTGCATGAATTCGTGCACTGGGCCTATAGTACAAAATAATCATGAGCAACATTGAGAATGAGTTCATAGATATTTTTTATTCGTTTTTTTCTGCTATTGTTGAATGTGAAGCCTCTTAATTTTGTGAGAATTTAAAAAAATTATTTTTAGTATATTTTGCAGGTATGCTGTCTTTGTGTTTCTTTGCTTTAGTTTTTCAGTCTCCCAAGTAGGATTTCAGGTCCCCCTACACTCACACTTTACATTTAAGAGTGTGTGTTATATACCAGAAAAATTAAGTTCTCTCCTTTTTCTTTTGATGATGCAGATAGTATATAGCTGTCATTTATTTTGCCTGTATTGAATATTGAAGTATTCAGTAGTGCAGATGAGAAGTTTAGAATCTAATCTAGTGTTTCTCACAGTATGGTCTTTGGTCAGCAACATCATCATCTCCCCTTTGTTAGGATTGCAAATTCTCTGGCTCCACTCCAGACTTCTGAATCAGACATTTTGGGGAGGCTCGGCAATCTGTGTTTTAACAAACTCCAGGAGGTTCTTAATGATTGCTGAAGTTCCAAAACTACTAATCTGTTCAGGTTCTTAGAATTTGGATACTACTTTTCTAAAAGCTTTTGGCCAGTACTAGATATCTTACTTTTACTACTGTTATAAAACACTTTCCTGGAAAATAAACATTTTCCCCTACTCATTTTACAGATAAAGGATACAGAAAAGAAACACAGTACTTGCCTTGTGTATTTCAAGTCTGTTGGCTAGGCAGCACATGTGTTGGCCAATAAGGTCGGAGTGTTAAGAGCATGGGATTTTTTAGATTAAATTTTTCTCTCCTTACACTATTTCTCTTTTGTTAACAAAAGTCAAATGCTAAAGAGCGATTTGTAGATGGAGGATTATGTTGGCCTAACATAATATCACATGTTAAACTTTCTTAGTTGAATTGAAAATATATTTGATAATTGTCAAAGAATTGATTATGCAGTGTTTACTCAACTTTATAGTTATGTTTCAGTGAACATTTACCAATAAAGAGCTGCATTGAAATATCTTATGTAGAATAGAGGCCTCATAAAAGGTCCCTTTCTAGCTGTCATGCCAACTTTTTGATGTGTAGATACTGATTGGAAAGGCATCTATATAGACAGCATGATTTTTCTTTGTGTTCTTAATTCCTTTCAGTTGATATTTTAAAAGTCTTTCCTATGATACTATTGTAGTAAGATTCAAATTAAAAGCAGACTATACTTAACGATTTGATTATATGTCTTATCACTGTTTTGTGAAAGTTTGACAACTTAAATGTTTTTGAGGACTAAATTTTGAGAGGTCTGATTAGTAATTTCTTAGTTATTTTGCATGAATTCACATTTTAGTAAGCTGTAGTGAATGTGAGCATTAGCTGAAATGATACATTCTGCTCATGTGTTCATTTAGGTAAAGTTGTTAGGATTACAGAGTGGATTGCTGAATTTGATACAGTTCTTTGTCTTAAACATGTAAGAATATAGTCAGGTGTTTAAATGTAAAAATTAGGTTACATAGTGAAGTTCGATAGTGCTAGACAAAAACCTATACTGTTCTAAAGAAAATCAGGTAATAATGGATATTAAGAATATTGAATATGCTCTGCCTTTCTTACTTTTTCCATTCAGTTAGGTGTCTGGGATTCTGCTGGCTTGTATTGTTTGCTGGATTCTTTTAGCTTAGTAATTTAAAAAGCAGCAAGATAACCACAGGGATGGATCAGAATCGCCTTTAAGTGTACATCAGTTTATGTAGACTTATGAAGGCATATTGATTTTTGAAAGATGATAGCTGCTTTACATATCTTTTTCATTCCTATTGGTTTTATAAGTTTATCATACTCTTTATTTCATGGTGGTTAAATCAGATGGGCATTCTCCATTTTAAGGCTACTTGCTGTCTTAAGATCTTTTTATATAAACCTATTCTGGTAAAACTTAGAGAAAGTTTTAAAATAAATTATTAGCAGATTTTCCATTGACAAGAAAACTTTTTAAAAATATATATATATTTTATTGATTTTTCACAGAGAGGAAGGGAGAGGGATAGAGAGCCAGAAACATCGATGAGAGAGAAACATCAATCAGCTGCCTCCTGCACACCCCCCACTGGGGATGTGCCCGCAACCAAGGTACATGCCCCTGACCAGAATCGAACCTGGGACCTTTCAGTCCGCAAGCCGACACTCTATCCACTGAGCCAAACCGGTTTTGGCGACAAGAAAACTTTTGAAAGTGATTCTCTTTTCATTATTTTTCCCCATGCATTTAGTTAATGAAATAATTATTTTCCCTCTTTGGACTAATTTTGATAAGACAGGATTTAGTAAACCGTTTTGACTCTGTTGAAGTTATGGTATAAAATTTTTATGAAGTAATTTTTTTCTATTTTCCTACTTAGTAATGCTATTTTTCTTCAAACAAAAAGTAGTTACAGTGTGCATGCCGCATAAGCTTTACGTTAGGATTTAAGGGCACATTTTACTAGTATAAACTTAGAATGTCTGTACATAGTTGAAAATTTCTTAAAGTTTATAATGTGTGCAAATGAATGAGAGTCACTCAAATTAATATTTTCTGACTCCTGTAGAAGTAAATTGTCTATATTAACATGCCCTGTAGATGTATATATATGAATTGACTATCCCCCTTTCTCTACTCCCACAAATCAAGGGAAGTAACCTACCCCCCTCCTTTCAACCACAGTAAAAACAATACAAATCAACACTTGAATGTCCCACATAGCTTTACTAAGTGAATACCCATCATCTTCAGAGTTACCTTGCAGTATCTACAGCATTAAAGAGCCCATTGATCAATTTCCCTATTAAAATGTTAAAATAACAAGATCAGATGTTGATCAAACTTAGTGTTATTTTCATAGAGTTGGATATTTGTGTATGCACAAGTGTGCTCTTTTTTAACTGTTGTCTAACTTTGTGATTACAACTTGTGGGGGAAACCTGTTATCAAGTTGTTAGACTGGGTTTTTCATCAGGAAGTCAGATGTTATACTCGAATTGTTGGTCCTCTGCAAGAAAATAGAATGCTTCTCTCCAGTGAATAAGCCAGGATAATGAGGCGAGGGGTTTTAATTCAAAGGTGTTTTTTGGTGATGGCATAAATACATTACAGATTATAAAATCCAATTACTATATTAAATTTCATCACTTGTTTTTTAGGTATTCCAATAACTGTACCACCTCCAGGTAAAACTTTTTCCATGTTTTCTCCATCATTGTTAATAAACATGAAATTTCAAGCCTATAGTTACAGGAGGGACAGTGTTGATACGATTAGAATATGGAATAGGCTATTGGGATTTCAAGGTCCTATTTTCAGCTCTGCCTTTGCTTCATTCCAGTTTTAAGATAATTAGTTTTCTTATACCTGTCTTACCCATCTCTGTAGAAATAGAGATTCTGAGAAAATTCTCACCATGTCAATTGGTTGAAGAGAACTGAGTATAGGATAAAAAAATAAAATTTTTATTAAAAATACCAAGGAATTTTTTATAAGATAAAGTGACTGTAAGAGACAAGAGAGATCATTTATCTTGACTTAATTATGGTTTCTGATTTTTTTTTTTTTACCCTGCTGGCATAACTCAGTATTAGGAGAATATATGTTCTGAGCCACACTGTTAGGTAGATTGATAACTGGACAGACGGTTGTTCTCTGAGTGGTTAAATTGTTCATTGTTATAATGGTATGATCAATAGTTATATGTGGCCCAGTGTTATTTTAAAAAATTTTTTTAGGGTTTTTGGTAGTGTGATACAAATGTGGCAGCAAGTGTGTTAATTTAGTTCAGCATTAAAAGCCAAGGAGCATAAAGAGAATGAGAAGTGAAAGTTCTTGGAAGGGTGGGTCTAAAATAAAAATGACCTTGATAAACAGAAACAGTGGAGTTTAGATAGCATAGGAGAGTATACATATTTAGATATGAGATAGTCATTGATTGTCTATGAATGTGGCTGAAAAAGACTTACCAGGAGAAGTTATAAAGGAATCATTGGTGTATCTTTTTAGTTTAAAAAGAAATGTGATTTTAAAAACTGTATAAAGCAGGATTGTGGACTCTTGAGTACTAATGTGGTAATTGCTAAACTGTATACTTCTAAGATGTTCAGTTGAGGATTTATAAATCCCAAAACTGGATACAGGGAAGATAAGCATGGTGAATTTGAAACAGCTTGTAAAAGGGCCAAAACTGATTTAATTGGACTTTTGAGAAGGGTTAAGAGAACTGGGATTCATTTTTACTTAGAATACTAAAAAGGAGGTCTAGTGGAAATGTTTTTAATATGTAGAAGGTGTTAGAGAATATGACAATGGATTGTTTCTTGCCCTCATTCAGGATAGCATATGTATTGCAGTGTGAGGAATTTAAATAATATACTTTAATGCATTTCCCAGTAGTGAGAGTTGTTAAAACTAGGAAGCAATTGGTATCATAAGTTGTAGAATCTTAGTCTTTGTTGGGATTCTTTTTGCCTATTTGAATTGGAAAGTATAGAATAGATTAACTGTTAAAGGTCCCATTTAGCCACATTCCATGGTATTACATTTAGGTATTGTGAATTATTGAGAATGCAGACCTCATAATATCAAGGTGCAAATTATTTTCTTTCCAGACTAATGCAAAACTATAATTATATGCCTTTATTTGTAAAATAGTTTTTTAGGGTTGTGCTATTAAAACATATTTTATGATGGATATTCTCAGCCTTAAACAGTTATTATATCTACTGGTAAGATTTTATTTATATATTACACATTTTAAGGAAATTTCTACACATCTAAAACTCAAAAAAATTTTAAAAGAGGTAAATGTTATTTTATTTGCTTTTCTACTAAAATATTTCAAGTATAATATATCTGGTGGCAACACTACTGTTTTATATATGGAAAAGGTAAGGCATTGAAATTAACTTTCTCATACTCACAAAATGGGCTGTGTGTGGTGCTGAAAATAAGACCGAGTGTCCTGACTCCCAATTTGTGCTCTATGTATTAGACAAGACTCTTCATTTAAAATTTTATTACTTTAATACCTGTTTATAAGCTTAAGCTCCATTTTTTTCTGTCCATTATAACATAGAGAAGCATGTTACGTCCCCAGAAAAATTTAGTGATATGTAGCAACTTTGTTTCTCTTTTGCCATTAAATATACACTCTCTTAACGTTTTTTTTCCTTATGATTGATTGTTTCAGGTTTTCCTCCTCCACCAGGTGCTCCACCTCCATCTCTTATACCAACAATAGAAAGGTAAATAATTGTATATATTGTGAAATTTTTATCATTGATAGGCTTTTGACAGAAGAATCATACATATTTTGGTAATATTTTCAAAGATTTGATTTTATAAACAGTAGTACCTGCCTTTTAATGAGTAAGTCTAGATCTATGTTAGTTACTTTGATATAAGCCTTGGACCTATATAGCTCAATAACAAAACACAAAAAAACCTAAATGATAGTATTTTGAAATATCTTCCCTTGATTTATGACACACTGATTAAAGAAACTCCTAAATTGATTTTTGAAAATTGACAGTAGTCAATTTTGTGGAAAATACAAAAAGATGGCTGGTAATCATGAATAAAGCATGTCTGTTTTAGGATTGGGTAAGGACAACTGTTCAGGGACCATAATAAAGAAAAGCTGCCTTATTCCTTGCTACCCTGCTGCAACTCAGCTTCCACAATGGAGGATTGGATCCATTCTGCATGGGAAAAGCCTTATTTTTATACCCTGCATTTATGGTTTTTGTTAGTTGGAATGCTGTACTAAATAATTTTTACCTCATGGATGGCAATAATGTGTTTAACAACAGAGGCTTTGGAATAAAAAAGAACTGGTTCACATTTTGCCTTCATAATTTATCAGCTTTGTGTTGCTATGCAAAGTTTATAACTACTCTTTGAGACTTAGTTTCTTCTTTTACCAAGTGGGGTTGATAGAATTGTGAAGATTAAAACAGATAGTGAATATAAAGCATCAACATAATTCTTGATAGATAGAAATCACTAATGGTAGCTATAAATATTTCTGCTTAATTGGCAAATAAACTCTACAAAATTAGTGTATTTCTGAAAAAGTGATTTAAATGATATTAGAAGACAAAAATTGTGAGAACCGTATTATATTAATAGCAATAAAACCATGCATATGATTTTCAAAGAACATGATAAAACTCAGTGAAGTGTAACTTGTGAGAACATAAAGATTTAATTTTATTATTAAGTCCTTCTTAAATATATATTTGTTTTCTCAATCAAAATGTTAAGTATTATTTGTTGATCCTGTCAGTAGAGCTGAATTTCTGATTGATAACAGACCAACTTTTTTAAGACTTAATTTTAAAAAAAATATATTTATTGATTTCAGAGAGGAAGGGAGAGGGAGAGAGATATAGAAACATCAATGGTGTGAGAGAATCATCAATTGGCTGCCTCTTGCACGCCCCCTACTGAGGATCGAGCCCGCAACCCAGCCATGTGCCCTTGACTGGAATTGAACCTGGGACCTTTCAGTCCGCAGGCTCACGCTCTATCCACTGAGCCAAACCAGCTAGGGCTTAAGACTAAATTTTAATTAAGTTTTAAATATTGTTAGCCTCAAAGTTTCTGTTATCTTGTGAGTTAAGATGAATTCATTGGATTATTCATGTTATACTAGTAAGCTATATTTTTCTTTACAACTGGGTATTAGGTTTAATATATTTGGAGGTTAAAAATCCTGTGTTTTTACTATTAAAATTTAAATTATAGAATTAAAGCTTATTGTTGTTGTTAAAGAAGTCATAATTCTGCCTTTATGTTTTGTACCAAACTATTAAAATTTAGAACTTATTTGAACACATAAAAATACATTTTTTCTTCAACAGTGGACATTCCTCTGGTTATGATAGCCGTTCTGCACGTGCTTTTCCATATGGCAATGGTAAGTGTTTTTAGTTACCACATTCAATTTGAATCAGTAAAGGACTTAAAATATTTTTATAGCAATACAATCATACTTCCATGGTTTAAAATACTATTTTACAGAACAATTAAAAAATATTAACTAAAGGAGTAAGTCTTACATTTATGGTTTCTTAACAGAATAATTTTTCTTTCTTTATTGACTATACTTTTTAAAATTAATTAATGGTGACACAACAGGGATATTGATACCATGTCTTTTCCTAAAAGGATTTAGGAATTTTTACCAAATTGTCTTCATTGTCCAAAATCTTTCTGGTTTTTGTAGTATCCCACTAGCCTTGTTCTGATATTTCCTCATCAGTGGTTCATCTTTTCTTCTAGATCATTTGGCTAGGTCCTCAATCATGTTCACTCTTAATAACTTTATTCATTCCAAGAGCTGATACCACTTTTAAAAGTGCTGTGCAGTGTACTAGGTTTTAGAGATACAGTAAACTAGACCTAGGCCTAAGTTTGCCCTTATAAAATTTATAGGCTAGTGAGGAAATAGCAGGTGATAGAAGAGGGTGTCATGGGAACATAGTGCAAGGGGTCTCCCACTCTAGAGGGGTGGAGCTATAGATGATGTAACTTGGATTCAAAGCATGTTCAAAGACGTGGTGAGAATGTGGTGGGCTTTTTTTTTAAAATGTTTTTATTGACTTCAGAGAGAGGAAGGGAGAGGGAGCTAGAAACATCAATGATGAGAGAAAACCATTGATGGCTGCCTCCTGCACCTCCCCGCTTCCCCACCCGGGGATAAAGCCCACAATCCGGGCATGCACCCTGACCAAGAATTTAACAGTGAATGGTGACCTCTTGGTTCATGGGTCGACACTCAACTACTGAGCCACACCAGCCATGCTGGTGGGCTTTTTTTATGAACTGAAAGAAGTGTGGTGTGGCTGGAGTGTAAAGAATGCATGGTGAATGCCTAAAGATGAGAAAAGAACATGCAGGGCCTTATAGTCCTACCTTATGGTTTCAGCCTGATTCAGAGAGCTGTGAGGAGCAGTTTAGTGTTATGGTGAGTTGTGAAATGGCTAAATTTACATTGGTAAAGGTCCATTTTGGCTACCTATTACGAGGAAATTGTGGGTGGTAGAATGGCTGAGATGCATGCTTGATTGGGAGAACAAGAAGCTGTTGGAGTACAGTAAAGTGCTGTATAAGGACACTTCTGTCAGTGATGGACCAGACCATATATATGACTGTGTCCCATCTATAATAATAAAAGCATAATATGCTAATTAGACCAGATGTCCTTCTGGACAAAGCCGTTGGTGGTGGTGGGGGGTGTGCCGGGTCAAGTCCCTTGCATGAATTTTGTGCATTGGGCCTCTAGTAAGATTATAACGGAGCTAGAAAATTCCCATCACGTAGTCACATGCTTCTGGTGATGCTGTTATAAGTGCACCTACTGTGTTGCCAGTCATATAAAAGTATAGCACATACAGTTATGTACAGTACATGATATTTGATAATGAAGGATTATGTTACTAGTTTATGTATTTAATATGCTATACTTTTTATCATTATTTTTACAGTGTGCTCTTTCTACTTATAAAAAAATGTTTGCTATAATACAGTATGGCATGTTATGCCAGCCTCATACACCTCATGCTTACTGCATCTCTTGATTGCTTAATTTTTTCTTGTGCTTGATGTAATCCTGTGTTGTTTTGTACAGTAACATGCTGTACAGCAAGCATGTCAAACTCAAGGTTTAAGTTTATATGGGCTGCAAAAAAACAAAAGCTTCAATTTTCATAGAAACATAGGTTTATTTCAGTAGAGACATGCTGAATACAAAGGGCTGAAATATAAATGAGTAATCATTAAAATAATAGAACATTTTAATAAAAATTAATATTTTTTCTTGAACATTAACTTAACAGACACTGAATAACTGCACCAATTAATAAGTGTAATGCGAATAAACCTATTTTTCCCGTTCTCTGAAAGCGAAATATTTCTTGTTGTGCACACTAAACAAGTCAGTGCAAGACTAATGACGTGGCAATCAGCTGCTAAAATACTCGCCGCTAGTATTAGTGGAGAGAAATGGTGCGCGTAAGGCGTGTAAGGGAAATGAATGCACCACGATTATAGTGATCAGTCATTAGTGAACATTGTAGTTCGTTATTAATAATTATGTATAATAGGATATTGTAAAAATTAAGTTACGACATTTTTATTAAGATATTTCTTACATACTGTTATATTGGCTGGGTCGCAAAAATATTTGTTGTGGACTGCATGTGGCCTGTGGCCCGTGAGTTTGCTTGCTGTACAGGCTTGTAGCATAGGATCAGTAGGCTATACCAGATAGCCTAGGTGTGTAGTAGGCTGTACCATCTAAATTTGTGTAAGTTCACTCTGATGTTTGTACAAAGAAATTGCCTAATAATGTATTTTATAGAACGTATCTCTGTCGTTAAGTGTGGTACACGACTGTCATCCATGGGAATAAATTATGGTGTCCTCTTTTTAGGTAGAACCATTGGGGAATGGAGGAAACTGAATAGTTCAAAGTCTTATACAGTAGAATTTATCAGTCTTGGTGATATGTTTGCTATAAGTATCAGTCATATACTTATAGTTAGAGGGTTGTACTGTCCTTCAGAACCACCTTGTTCAAAGCCACATATGCCATTCATTCATATCAAAAAGTAGCCTTTCTGTTGCCCTGGCTGGTTTGGCTCAGTGTATACAGTGTCGACGCGCAGACCAAAGGGTCTTGGGTTTGATTCCAGTCAAGGACGCATACCTGGGTTGTAGGCTCCATCCCTGGCCCCAGTCAGGGTGCATGTGGGAGGTTTCCCTATCTCTGTCTCTCCCCTTCCCTTCCACTCTCTCTGAAAATCAGTGGAAAAAATATCTTCTGGTGAGGATGAACAACAACAACAAAAAGGCAGTCTTTCTGTTGACTGACTTGTTTCACAGATTATACCACTTTTTTTTTTTTTTTAAATGAGTTCCCAGGAAGTCATACTCATTGGGTTGAAATCTTTGTTTATGTGTCTTTTATAAGTCTTCAACCATTAAATGGAGACCAAAATTTTCCCATAAGATGAAATTCACTGAGAATACATTATAGCACCTTAGTCCTGCCATTTAATAAACACTCAAATATTAGCTGTTTTATTTATGATTATCCCTACCATGTCCCACAAGCTCCAAGTTCCTTCCCTTTTCTACACTGTTAGGCAGTGTAGCATAATTGTTAAAAATAGGCCCTGCAGTTAGACAGCCTGGGTTTGAGTACTAGGTCCAACTTATCTTAGTAACTAACTTTGGATAAGTTAAATAACATAAGTCATTTTCCTCATCTTTAATATGAATTTTGAACACAAAGTGCTGAGTGTAGTACCTGTAATATGTAAGTACTTGATAAACATTACCTATTAAATTAATTAAAATTTTTACCTCTTATAGCACTTGTCATTTTGTGCTTTGTGACTAAATTCCCTGTGTATGTTTTGCAATACAAGTGAACATGAGGAATAGCTCATATCAGAAAGAATAAGACTTCATTCTTGAGATTACATGCACAGTTTCTTTGTGGAAGATTTCATTTAAAAAAAATGCTTATTAAACACTAGAGGCCCAGTGTATGAAATTCATGCACTGGTAGGGTCCCTAGCAGCTGCCAGCTGCTGGCTGGGGCCTTCCTCTCTTCCCTTGGCCAGCCCCACCCCCTGGTCAAACTCCTGGACGAAATCCCAGTCCAGGGGACAATTTGCATACTATGCTTTTATTATATAGGATTTTACTTTTTCTCAAAGTATTATATGCATAATTTTAATCCCTAAAGCAAGCATTTTATGCTCACTGTTTACCACCCCTAACTCTTCTCTGAGGTTTTTTTTAAAAAAAATAAAGGACTTTTTCAGTAATAATAATTGTAAAACATTGTAAAAATTAAATACAAGAAAGTTAGGAGTTTTCTTTATCCTGTCAAACAAAGCTTTGGAATGGAGATTGTACTTATAAAATAAGACCTAGTTAAATTTTTTTGAAGGAATATGGAAGAACATAAGCACTTTTAATGGTTTTTAGTTCTGATAGTCTGCATAGCATTTCTACATAATATCACCTATTTCTTATTTATATAACTTGAGATATCATGTGTTATCTTTCTACTGTGTTACACCTGTATCTTGTTTACTTACTATCTCCTTTTCCCACCAGGGAAATGTCAACATTATTTTTGTTCCTTTTTTCATTTATATACCTACCCTCTTTTTCTTATACCATCAATCACAATTGTTCATCTTTCTAAGCCTTTACCTCTTCCCCCCTGCTTTCCAGCTTTGGCCAGCTGTACTCGTACTTACAAGATTTAAATTTTGTCCTGCAACCAAAATTATCTGTGCCCTGGCACGTTTTTCATTCTAAAAACTAAACAGTAATCTTATTTACATTATTATGACTGTGTAAACATTGTGTATTATAGAGATAACTAGAGGCCCGTTGCAGGAAGATTCCTGCAAGAATAGGGCTTCCTGTGGCCATCTCCGCCGCCCTGCCTGCTTCCCTCCCTTCTCCACCGCACAACTTGCTTCTCCGCAGCTTTGCTCCCTTCTGCAGCGCTTGGCTTCCTTCTACACTGTCTTCAGTCTTTGCTCTGTCTGGATATGCTAATTAACCGCAGTCTTGGTTGGGTTAATTTGCATACTTGCTCCTGATTGGCTTGTGGAGGTATGGTCAATTTGCATGTTTCTCTTCTCGAGCTGTGACTGGTTTGGCTCAGTGGATGGAGCATCGGCCTGCGGACTGAAGGGTCCCAGGTTCGATTCCGGTCAAGGGCATGTACCTTGGTTGCGGGCACATCCCCAGTAGGAGGTATGCAGGAGGCAGCTGATCGTGTTTCCCTCTCATCGATGTTTCTAACTCTCTCTCTCCCTTCCTCTCTGTAGAAAATCAATAAAATAATAAAAAAATAATAAAAAAAATTTGCATGTTTCTCTTTTATTAGTGTAGATTATAAGCCACTCAAAGGAGAACATTCCAATGGCAAATATATTAAAATTATTGTGATATACTTCATCAACTATGTAAAGTCATACTACATTTTAATTGTGGGTTCATATTTGGATCTTGACTTTCTCAACTTTGAGTTTATTAAAAAAAATGTTTTCCAATGCATATTTTCCCCCCAAAGTTTTTTTTTTTTTTTTTTTTAATCCTTACCTGGGGATATTTTCCCTGTGGGTTTTTTCTTTTTTTCTTTTTTTTTTTTTTTAGAGGTGGGGGGGGTGCTGGGAGGGAGATAGAGAGCGAAACATCACCTTGAGAGAGACACACACTGATGAGTTGCCTCCCATACACACTCCCGACTAGGCCTGGGGATTGAACCTGCAACCAAGGTACATGCCCTTGACCAGGAATCAAACCCAAGACTCTTTGGTCTGCAGGCTGACGCTTTACTCACTAAGCAATACTGGCTAGGGCTCCCTTAAAAGTTTTCAAATTTTGTTTTTCATGTGTACTTCTTTAACCCATCTAGAAAATGGATTTTTGCCTCTGTTATAGAGTAAAGGTATAATTGTCCGAGTGCAATTTGTTGAATAAGTCTATCCTTCTTGAGGGATCTGTAGTGTCACCTCCATTCATGTATCCAGTTTCATGTATGCTTGAATCTGTTTGTTTGCTTTCTAGACTATTCATTTGGTTTATTTAACTACTATCTTGTGCTAATAATGCCATACTATCTTACATGTAAATTTTATAGTAGCTCTGCTATCTCATTCAGCAAAATGTACCTTATTCAGTATTCTTGAGCCATTGCTCTTGCATATTCATTTTAGAATCAGTTTTACAAGTTTCATGAAAAGCTGTTGAAATTTTGATTAATAACTGGCAAATATATTATGCTTATTATATGACAAACACTGTTAACTAATGTAATCCTGACAGCCTTACAAAGTAAGCATACTGTTATTATTTCACTTTATGAAGGAGGAAATTGAAGAATAGCCAGATTAAGTAATTTTTCCACTTTCCACAGAAAGTGGCAGAATCACGACTTGAAACCATGCAGCCTGGCTCTGGAGTCCTTGCTCTTATACCATAGTATTGGATTTCAGTTGATGCTCTTATCAGGGGTCCTCAAACTTTTTAAACAGGGGGCATGTGGCCCGCGGGCCGTAGTTTGAGGACGCCTGCTCTAGATCAGTTTGTGTGGAATTCACGCCTTACAACATGATTTCACCTATGAACAAGGACTCACTCTTCATTTAAAGAGATGCTTTTTAATGTGTTTCAGTTACATAATTATCTCTATACACTTGCATTTCTTCAGTTAGATTTAGATATAGGCACCTAATGCTTTTGTTGTTGTAAATGATATAGTCATTTGAACTGTGTGTTCTGTTTGCCTATATTGAGAAATAGAATTGGTTTTTGTTTTATGTATATTTCTATGTAAATACAGATATATACATAAATAAAAAAAGATACATATATTGATCATGTAGCCATTTACCTGTTGAACTCTCACTATAATTTGTCAAGTCTCTTCAGACAATAATATCAGCCGGTAATGATTTTGTGCCCCCCCCCCCCCCCCTTTATCTTACATTCTAAGCCCTCAATATAACGAAGTATTGAAAGTGGAGTTCTTAACATCTTTTTTTTTTTTACACTTTTATAATTTTTGCTACTTTACTGTTAAGTTTTTGATAGAACTCTACATCAGATTAAGGAAAATT
This sequence comes from Cnephaeus nilssonii, assembly GCF_951640355.1. Classification (NCBI taxonomy): domain Eukaryota; kingdom Metazoa; phylum Chordata; class Mammalia; order Chiroptera; family Vespertilionidae; genus Cnephaeus; species Cnephaeus nilssonii. The sequence continues at coordinate 86,710,305 of NC_137072.1, read as the reverse complement.
TCTTCTAATTTTCCAAGTGCTTTTGAACTATATGAATATTGACTTTTATCAGCTGCTTTCTGAGATCATCATACTGTTTTTCTTTAGTCTATTAATGTGGCAGATTTATAATATTTTTCTAATATTAGGCACTGTTTATTTGTTGACATACATCTAACTTGGTCATGATTAATTACTTTAAAAAACACTGATTTGTCTAGGATTTTGACATCTAAGTTTATATGTAAGATTGGCCTGTGATTTTCCTTTATTTGTACTATCCTTAACTGGTTTTGGTATTGAGGCTATATAAGCCACATGGGATAAGTTAGAGAATGGTCTTTTTTGCCTTTTCTCTGGAAGTTTGTGTAATATTAGAATGGTCTATACTGTATAAGCTCATAAAAACTCAGCTGTAAAACAATCTGGTTTTGAAGGAAGGTTTTAAATTACTGATTTAATATCTTTAATAGTTACAGGATGATTAAGATTTCTTTTTATTCTTGAGTCACTTTTCTTTGGTAATTTATTTTTAAGAAGTAGACTGAGCTAAGTTTATAAATGTGTTGGTATCAAGTGTATAATAGTTTATGTATTGTTTAATCTCTGCAGGATCTGTAGTTGTGGTCCCTTTTTGGTTCTAATATTGTTTATGTGGCCTCTTTTTTGTAATCTTGTCAGATTGTTGTGTTTTATTTGTCTAGTATTCAAAAACCAACTTTCTGCTTTTTTAATTGTGTGGTAGTTTTCTGTTTATTTGATTTCTACTTTTTATTATCTCCCTTCTGTTAGATTATTCTGTGCTTTTCTAAGTTCTTACCATATTAATTTTCCATATATATATATATATATATATATATATATATATATATTTAAGTTTACTTTCATTATTGACAGTACTACAAATGTTCCTCTCTAGTACTTTTTGTTTTTTCTCTTGTTTTTAAGTACCAAAACTTTTGTTTTTAATCTTTATGTTTTGTTTTTTGTGTGTTTTTTCTTTAGTTGCCTTTCCCCACCTTCCTGGTTCTGCTCCTTCATGGCCTAGTCTTGTGGACACCAGCAAGCAATGGGACTATTACTCAAGAAGAGAGAAAGACCGAGACAGAGACCGAGACAGAGACAGAGACCGAGACCGAGATCGTGATCGAGACAGAGAAAGAGAGCGCACCAGAGAGAGGGAGCGAGAGCGTGATCATAGTCCTACACCAAGTGTTTTCAACAGGTTTGTTGAGTGTGCTGGAGTTTGTATACATATATTTAATGTGTACTTGACAATTTGTATTTGATTGTAGGATGGAAAATTCGATTTAGTTGGGAAAGCATTGCTCAAAGGGTATTTAGGATAACCATTTTAAAAGCATCAAGGCTATTTAATTCATAGGGATTCTCATTAACTAAAGCAATAGTCTTCAAATTTGTTTGTTCTCTCTTAAAAGAATTTTGAAAACTTTGTACCCCCTCACATATCTTGCCATCTAAAATGTTTTTTTCTTTTTTTTTTTAATATATTTTTATTGATTTGGGATAGGAAGGTAGAGGGAGAGAGAGATAGAAACATCGACGATGGGAGAGATTCATGGATCAGTTGCCTCCTGCAAGTCCCTCATTGGGGATCAAGCCCACAACCTGGGCATGTGCCCTTAACTGGAATCAAACCTGGGACCTTTCAGTTCGCAGGCTGATGCTCTATCCACTGAGCCAAACCAGCTAGGGCATAAAATTTATTTTTTTTTTCATTTAAAATTTTAAAATACATAGTTGAACAGATTTTTGGGAGGAAGGGGGCAACACAATTCAATCCAATTCATTTAGAAATTAAAGTTTCAGTTTTCTTATTTTCTTGGAAGAATATCAAAAGGGTTTTACCAAGACTTGTCAAAAGACTACCAATTATTTAACTTAATATGCTCAGAGGTTTGGGGAAATTAAACTGCTATTATTACATCTTGGCCAGAACAATCTTTAAAAAAATTAAACACCTTTATGTGTGTTAAATATTTATTTCTAGCAAATTTCCTTTATTCCATTTATGGAAAATAGCTACCATATAACTTAATTGGTAAAAGACAGCTCTCATTGTCAAGTCAGACAGCCAAATCACATCGGTTCTAATTGTAAAAAGTCTGGCTTCATTTGCTGTTCAGTCAAATGAGTTAATCTTTATTCCATGTCTAAGTCTAATAAACAGACTAGCCACAGAGCTTAAAATAAGATGCTGCCTTTCAACACTTTGCTTTTCTTGAAAGGGTTTTTTTTTTTAAGCTTTTACTAGTTCAGGGAAAATTCTTATGATTCCCACCACACTACGATATATATGAAGTTAGAACTCCCATTTCTTACTCCATACTTTGTTCTTAAAGGAAAGAAGGAAGATTTTCCTATAAGATAGGAAAACCTGAAGTCCTATAGATGCTTTATGATTCCTTGAATAAGATAATTCTCCCTGGCACTAATATTATAAATTAGATCTGTTTGAAGCCATGATGACTTTTATACCATGAGCCAATATACCATAGTAAAATTGGTGAAAGGAATGCCTTTTTTTTTGTAAAGGGCAGGAGGGTGATTTCGAGAGAAGAATTTTTTAGCTGGAGAAGTGGCGTGATGTTTTACATTAGGCATTTCAGATTTAGGAAAGAGTAAATATGGATGTTGAGGATCTGGAAATTGACTCCCTAAAATGTTCTGTGCTTTTGGAAAGAATTCATATATTGCTGTGGGACTGGCATGTACTGCTGACCTAAAGAATAAGTTTCTAATTCTTCTTACAATCCATAAGTTACAGGTCATGTACTTTTCTGGACTTTAACCCCAGTTCTCTCCCAAGGCAGTGCACCACATGTTCTAACTACGCATGACTGATTGCTGTTCTGGGAATCCCTCAAATTTTTATACTTCCTTTGTTCATGTTGTTCCTTACCTCTCTGCCTCACAAACTTTTATTAATTCTTCAAGGTCCTCTGTGAGCTTCTCTGAACCTGTAGGAATTAATTTTGTTCACATGTTCCCTAAACACTTTGTTTTTTTTATATCCTCACCCGAGGATATTTTTCCATTGATTTTTAGGGAGAGTGGAAAAGGGAGGGAAAGACAAAGAGAAACATCGATGTGAAAGAAACACATTGATTGGTTGCCTCCTGCATGTGCCCTGTCCAGGGCCCAGTCCGGGGAGGAACCTGTAACTGAGGTACTTGCCCTTGACCGGAATCGAATCTGGGACCCTTTGGTCTGCAGCCCAATGTTCTATCCACTGAGCCAAACCGTGTAGGGCCACTTTGTTTCTTAGTAAGTCTCTTTAAGGGCATTGACCACCATTTTTCCTTTCTGTACCCTCAGTACTTTGTACAGTAATGTCTGGCACATAATGAATATGTCAATGAATAAAATGACATATTTCAGGGAAGGAAGGTGAATACAATAGAGAAAGAACAATTTTTGAAAACTATTGGTGAAACTTAAGTAGAAGCTCTTTATCACAATCAAATCATTAATTTGGGCATCTTTCTTATAACATATCAGTCTAGGTACCCTCACAGTGTAGAATGAAGATAATGTTTTTATACCAACTATTTTTAGGGATAAGATAAATGTAAGATACATAGACAATTTTCTGAGTTTGCTGGATGAAATGAAGCAGTATATCAGTTCAGAGTGTGAGGATATGCTTGATTCAAGCAGCATTTGTTTTGTTAGTTGTGGCCATCCTATCTAATAAAAGAGTAATATGCAAATTGACTGTCACACCAAGACACAAGATGGCCACCCATGTGGTCAAAGATGGCTGCCCCCATGTGGACATAAGATGGCCGCCACAAGATGGCTGCCACAAGATGGCCTGCAGGGGAGGGCAGTTGTGGGAAGTTAGGGATGATCAGGCCAGCAGAGGAGGGCAGTTGGGGGTGACCAGGCTGGCAGAGCAAGGCAGTTGGGGGAGACCAGGCCAGCAAGGGAGGGCAGTTGGGGGGACCTAGGCCTGCAGGGGAGGGCAGTTGGGGGGGACCAGGCCTGCAGGGGAGGGCAGTTGGGAGCCAGCAGTCCTGGATTGTGAGAGGGATGTCCGACCGTCTGTTTATTGGGATCGGGCCTAAATGGGCGGTCGGACATCCCTCAAGGGGTCCCAGATTGGAGAGGGTGCAGGCTGGGCTGAGGGACCCCCCCACTGGGGGACACCCCCCACCCCCGTGCATGAATTTCGTGCACTGGGCCTCTAGTCTAATTATATACTTTTTAATCCAAAAGGTTCTTGGGGATTATCTAGTCTAAATTTCTACTTACCAGGTGAGGAAATGGAAGTGTAAAGAAACATAAGACAATGGTAGAGCCATACTCTCAAAATGTGATTGAGATCGTACTTAAAATCCTCTCTAGTCTTGAAATTAGGTAGTTTAAAAATTTTCTCATTTTCCTTATTACTCCCTATGCACTTGATTTCCCCCCCCTTTTTTAGTGGGGGGGGGGGTAGAAGGGAGAGTGGCGATTCATTCTTTCATTTATGTAATTGACATTTTCTGAGTCCCTCTTATGTACCAGGCACAGAGCTTTGTGCTGAGGATACAGAATTATTCATACACTGCCCATTTTGATTTAACCATATAAAGTCAAGGTGACTAGGACTGGTTAGTAGTTTAAAACTTTACTTAAAGCAGTGTACAATAAGAAACTGGACAGGATATATTAATCTTTTTCCTTTCTATAGTTACTAATAATATGACTTATGCTTTGTAGGCACATGATAAAATTTTAAATAAGTAAAGGTATGATACATATGTGTTTGTGTGTGAGTGTGTGTTTTGTGTTTCTGTGGTGGGACATGTACTGTTAACTTAGCCACGTAGGTCAGCATGATTCTGTCAAGTTCAAGAGCATTATTTTCCAGAAAGTTGAATAGTTTCTAATGTAGTTAAAATACTTGAGATAGCACTGTTATCTCTAGAATGTCCATACTCACAAGTTAAGGAGCTTAATGCAAAACTTGATAGGAAAGAAGACTAAAAGAAATGGCTTTGCTAGAGCTTATAAGTTTTCTTTGAATAAACATAAATAATAAAGTTTATAGAATATTTGAGGCTAAATTATCTGATTAAATTTTAAATACAGGCATTACTTAATTTTTATTGAAACTAAAGTGTTAATGGTTAAACCACATTTAATTTTCAGGTTGCTATGCTTTAGGGCATCAGAAGTCAGTGTTTACCTTAACTCTGACTAAAAGTTCAAGGCAAAAGGTGGAGGAATTTTGTGTTGTTCTGAATTATCCCAGGACTAAAGTGTTCTCTGGAAAATCCAAGTGAAGTATAAGTAAAGACCCCCCCCCCCCACCACCACCACCACCTTTTTTTTTTTAAAGACATTTTAGTGATACGGCATGTATGTGTTGTGTCACGAATTACAGGGTCATTGGTTTGAAAATTACAAACCAGTTTCAACATCTGGTCTTTAGGCCACTTAATTGTGGGCTAGAATGAAGTCTGTTCGTTCAAGGGTATTTGAATGAACTCTAATGATTTCCAGACCCAGAGAAACTTGTGCAGCAGCTGCTTACCAAAGAAGGGACTAGAAGAAGGGATCTTTATAGTTCATGTATGAGACCAAATCTTTTATCATCTGTAGAAAGATTCCCATCATATGGCTGCCTTCAGAATCTTAAAAGGCCTCACTCAAAGCTGTCAAGAATGGTGTTAGGGTGAGAAGGTTATAGATGACAAATTATGAGATAATTGACTCTGTTTTAATGTAAATCCAGTTGGAATCATTACAAAGACAGCCTCATTTTTAAAGAGGATAATATTTAACTACCATATTCATTTGTCCTGGTGTAGGCTAATTATTCTGCTTCAGAAAAATTAACTAGTATAGGATCGGTCACCTTTACAAAAAAGGTTCTACTTCTGAAAAATTTAGCATTAAATTTACTGAAGATGGTGAGCCTGTATATCAGCTGCCATTTATTGAGGGCCTTCTCTTGTACCAAGCACTTACAAATGCTATTGCCAGTTCTACAACAACCCTGAAAGAGATTGTTGCCAATTTTACAGATGAGAAAACGGATGCCTAGGGAGGTTGGTTAACTTACCCTAGGCCACACATTTAGTAAGTAGTAGAATCAGGATGTGATCCTGGGCCTACTCCTACTACTCTACACTGTCTGTCATGGCACATTGCCTTTTAGGTGACATGCTTTCACTTTCCAAATATAAATTGCATATTTATGGTTAAGAAAAAAAGTACCGTATTTTCCGGCGTATAAGACGACTGGGCGTATAAGACGACTGGGCGTATAAGATTTTCCTGGGTTAAAAAGTCGTTTTATACGCTGGAAAATACGGTAGTCCAATATATCTAATCCCATCAATATAGTCCAATATACCGTATTTTCCGGCATATAAAATGACTTTTTAACCCAGGAAAATCTTATACTCCCAGTCGTCTTATACGCCCAGACGTCTTATATGCCGGAAAAATACACACACACACACACACACACACACATATATATATATATAAAATGTATGTATCTTAATATTTTCTTGTTTGGGGTGGGGGAGGCCTGAAGGGGGTTAATGGGGGGAAAAGGAGGACATATGTAATACTTTCAACAATAAAGATTAAGTAAATAAAATTGTTTAAAAATCTAATGTATGGAAGCAATAACAGCTTGGTCAGCAATATCTCTTGCATTAGACGTAGCACTACAGACAGACTCATTATTTTTGCTAAGAAACCACAGACTGATTTGTTCTTTTATATGGTTTATATGTTCACCTTATTCTGTCTCCTATTGCTCCTACTCAGATCACTCAACTCCTTGATGCTTTAAACATTAATTTAATCATTTGTATATACTTCTAGAAACCAAGGCTCTTTAGCACACAGAGCTCTAGAACAGGGGTCCTCAAACTTTTTAAACAGGGGGCCAGTTCACTGTCCCTCAGACCGTTGGAGGGCCGGAGTATAGTTTAAAAAAAACTATGAACAAATTCCTATGCACACTGCACATATCTTATTTTGAAGTAAAAAAACGGCAAAAACACCCGCATGTGGCCCGCGGGCCGTAGTTTGAGGACGCCTGCTCTAGAAGATATTTTTATTCCTTCTAAGTGAGTTTACTGATATTAGGTTGTGGAAAGTATTGACTTCTGTGCTGAACAAAGAAAAAGAAAAAAAAACAAAGGATTAGGAGGAGGATGGAGAGAAGAATGTGAGTGAAGGGAATGAAGAGAAGACTGCACTAGGGAGGTAAAGTAAGACTAGCCATCAGTCTCTGTTTACCAGTTCCTTCTATCCAGAGTCAGAAAATAGAGGTGCAGCTTTAAGTTTATGCATTTGAAGTTAACCATGTGAATCTCTTCTCACCACACACATATGTAGTATTAAGTAATTGGGATGTCAGAATGCAGGTATGTCTATAAGTAGCTTTTTTGCCTGCATTTTGTGTGGATATTGTAGAATTTGCTTCCCATATGCACCCTGACACGATCAAACCCACAGCCTGGGTATGTGCCCTGACCGGGAATCGAACCCGTGACCTTTCAGTGTATGGGACGAGTCTCCACCCAACTGAGCCACTGGCTAGGGCTGTTCTTCATTTGTGTACCTCTTTATTAGATGAATATACTTTTTTAAAAAAAATGCATTTTATTGATTTTGTACAGAGAGGAAGGGAGAGGGATAGAGAGCTAGAAACATCGATGAGGGAGAAATATCGATCAGCTGCCTCCTGCACACCTCCCACTGGGGATGTGCCCGCAACCAAGGTACATGCCCCTGACTGGAATCGAACCCGGGACCCTTCAGTCCACAGGCTGACGCTCTATCTACTGAGCCAAATCGGTTAGGGCGATGAATATACTCTTTATGTAGTTGAAGAACCTTTATCTACTTTCTACTCTGTAGTCATTGTGAGCCAGATATTTTTAGAATCCTAACTGTGTGCCCAAGATTTTATAAGTAATATAAGAATTTTGGTTTGAGATGTAAAATAGACAAACATGCTTTTAACTCTAAGAGGAGGAAAAGAAAACTGATTAAAATGTAAATGAGTTGCAGCTCCCAATTTTTTGAAGAAAAACAGCATTGTTTTATAAAATTTCTACCTGTAACAATTATGAAAGCACAGAACAAAACTGGTCCCTTATAACATGATGTGCAATTTTATATTTTGTGTTCTTGTATTAGATGTACTAATTTGGGAATGGCATTATTTCCCTCTCAGTTCAAACATTTTGCATATATTCTCTATAAGATGCTAACGTAGGGGCTTCTGTTTTGGACTCAGGTCACATCTCTTCTTTTACAGTTTAGAATGAACAGTCCAGTTGTTAATAAAAGTTGTTTCTATTCCAATTTCAGTGATGAAGAACGATACAGATATAGGGAGTATGCAGAAAGAGGCTATGAGCGTCATAGAGCAAGTCGAGAGAAAGAAGAACGACATAGAGAAAGACGACACAGAGAGAAAGAGGAAACCAGACACAAGTCATCTCGAAGGTCTGTTCTTTAATAGTGAATCACTTTGAAGTTGAGAAATTGATTTGACTTCAGAAAGTAAGAGCAAACATTTCCCAATAACCAGTAGAGCATATATATTCTAATTGGAAGATTAAGAATAATCTTTTGAAATAGTTGGTTCCTTTTACGCTTCAACAAAGATTTTTAAATCTAACAAGTCTGTATTTAATACCAGTAAACCAAAATTATCATGGAATATGAGAGAATTCAGCTTATTACAATTATCTTGTTGGGAGGGGGGAATTTGGCATATGAACCAGTCTTTAATAGTAAATATTATTAAAGCAGTTTAATCGAAGAAAATTCAGGGCCTTGTAGTCTCAAAAACAACAGTAGCACACACATATGTTAAATTTCAGTGCCTATTACTTACCTAAAACCAACCCTAGAAAGTATTTCTGATTTAGTTTCTCATTTATAATTTGGCTTTCAGAATAAAGTATATGGGCTTTGGAAATCTGGGGTGATGTTGGTGAAGATTAGCTTATAATGTAAATATAATCTCAGCATAAAAGTCACCACCCAAAAAAAAACAACAACAAAAAACTGGCTAATGGGTTAAATCTTTTAACACCCAGCATTGAGAATTTACCTAGGCAAGTGGATTTTTGTCATCACTTGTGTACTTAATTTAAAAAAAAACAGTGTGTTCTTAAAAAAATTTTTTTTTTTAGTAATAGTAGACGTCGCCATGAAAGTGAAGAAGGAGACAGTCACAGGAGACACAAGCACAAAAAATCAAAAAGAAGCAAAGAAGGAAAAGAAGCTGGCAGTGAGCCTGCCCCTGAACAGGAGAGCACCGAAGCTGCACCTGCAGAATAGGCCTGGTATAACCTTTTGTGTATATTCGTCCCAGAAATAGATACTACAAATCTTGTTTATTTTTCTGGATAATGTTTAAGAAATTTACCTTTAATCTTCTGTTAGTATAAAAGCTTTTTCCCCCAAAATAAAAGAGTGAATTTTTCATGTTAAGTTAAAATCTTTGTTTTGTAATATTTAAAAAATAAGATTACAATGATTTTATATCCAAGAAAGTATGTGAGTGAGTCACTCATCAGGGAATTTAAAGAACTGTGTTTAGCTGTGTACATACAAGTATCTGATAAAGGCCAAGGTTCCACCTTGGCCAACATTTCCTTGAGTTAATCAAATATTAGTCTCTCCACGTTTCTCTGCAAAAGGCATCAAAGGGCACCTCTGAATCTTGAGAGTAGTCTTTTATCATTACTGCTGTGGCACTGTGGCTTAGCATATTAAAGAACTCATACAGTTTTGATACCACAACTTTTTGATAGCAGGTGTTCAGTGTTCTAAATTGAGTTCATGGTGAAATTGGGGAAAATTTATATGTAAAAGAATGAATCTAATGGTATTTTGGAGGCCTCTGAAATAATTTAAGTGTAGTTTGTAGCAGGCACTGGACACTCATCACAATTTTGAATTCCCTCATGGCCGTCTATATGAGGCTGGTTTGGCTTTTCTTGATGATTTTCCCAAGGCTCATTGGTTGAACAGCATGCAGATTTTTTTATATTGTGAATAAAAAAAGTGACAAGAGCTTTAGTTATTTCCTATTAAATCTAAGGAAAAAAAACAAGTTTATAATCCTCTGAGTAAATAGTCATTATAATCCTCTGAGTAAATAGTCATAATAAAAATGAATTTAGTATCACATACTTAAAGACAACTATAATTTTAAAAAATATTTATTTTTTATTTGATGAAAGAAACATTTTCCAGTAATGCACTTTTAAAATCATTTGGCTGTAAGTTATTTTTAAAATATTCAAATTTTTAATTTTATGATTCGAATTCATTTGAGGGCATACAAACCATTTCAGCTGTTTAAGAGCTTTTTATTAAATAGAAAAATATAAACGTAAACGTAGAGTGATGCAAAATCCACCACATTGAATAAAAACTATTAGTAATTTTTGTTTTGAGAATTATATTTTCTGAGGCGTAATTGGCTTTCATTAGATCATAATTTTGCTGATATTAAAGTTCACATTTTTATAATGTATGCTTTAAATACAAAAATTGACAAGATAAATATATTGTTTCAACTTTTGTGATTTTCTATGACCCATCAATTCTATAAAAAAGTGCCAGGCCAAGAAACAATAGTGAGAGTGATTTTCCCTTTAAGTTCTTTTAGCATCCTTGCCAAGCAAGCATGTATCATTCCTGATGTACTTCTACCATTGACAGCAAGAAGAATGTCACCACATCTAAAAAAATAAAACAAGGTATATGATTATTTTGATCCATAGCTGAAATTAATTCAAGTTTAATTGGAGGTCCTAATTTTTGCTATATCTGTCAATTTTAATTAAATTACTTCTCCCCTCCTCACTTTAAATTCTGCAAACTCTCTAAATTCAGCTTGTATTAGAAGGGATTCATAAGCAAGTTGCTATATGGGACCAAGTAACTATAATCATTTTGGATTTCTTAGAAATTGCATGCTACATAAATGTGTTTAATTTCTGACCAATATGAAAGGTATAATACATGCCTTTTTTCAAGAAGGGCCATGCTTTTTTATGCACAAAAATGCATAAAACAAAATATTTGAATATAAATTTTATACATTTTTTTTGTTAAAATAGTTGTTATTGTTACCTAATTCTTCCATCATTATATGCTGGTGTTCCTTCAACAATGGATTTGATAAAAAAAGGTTTGTTCCCATTGTATTCTTCATAACCTCCTACAATGCAGAAGCCCAGACTTCCAGCTGTGTTTCTTCGTAATACAACATCTTTGCAGTTATACAGGTACCTGCAATAGAATGTAATCAATATATAAGCAGTTAAGTTGAACTCAGTTAATAATTACCGTATTTTCCGGCGTATAAGACGACTTTTTAACCCAGGAAAATCTTCTCAAAAGTCGGGGGTTGTCTTATACGCCGGGTGTCATCTTATAGGGTGGGTATATCCCAAACTCTATATTTTAACTGGAAAAGTTGGGGGTCGTCTTATATGCCGGAAAATACGGTACTGTGATTCATCTTCCATTTCCTTTTTTGACATTAGTTTTTAGAATAAATAGCACTAGATGGGTCTCACTCAAAATTGACCTTTGTACTGTTAGCTTGCTTTTTCTTATTGAACTTCTGTTTTCCATTGTTAAACACACTTTAACAAATGACACCATCTATTTATGTTTTGTTTATATGTCTACTGGGAAAGATAATCATTGATTTAATGCCTTAATTTATATTAAAAAGTTGGATATGCATAAATCCTTATTGGTGAACCAAATTCAAGTATACTTATTATGGATGTCATTTTTACTTGTAGGTTTAAAAAATTTTCTTTTTAAATTGATCTGAGAGGGAGAATCATCAATTGGTTCCCAACTGCATGCTTCCTCACTGGGGATTGAACCCATAACCTGGGTATGTGCCCTGACTGGGAATCCAACCCACCACCTTCTGGTGTACAGGACAGTGCTCCAACCAACTGAGCCACAAGGCAAAATTCTTTGAATAAATGATTATTCTCAATTAAAAAAATTTCAAACCTACCCTAATTAATGCATTTGTTGAAATTTGGACTTTTGAAAAATATTAGTTTATATGTATGTAGTTCTACGTGTTTAATAAAGATTAGAGACATAAGCAGGCATAAAGTGAATGGAAAATATATATTTAAAGACTATAAGAATGATTCATAATGGAGTATAGAAAACTGGCAGTAAATGGAACAGCAAGTTATAAAAGGAATGGGAAGGGAAGAAGAGACCAGAGGTCTTCTGTAAATGAGTAGAATTTTCAGCTAAAATAGAAATATAGATTGAAGAAACTATTTCTTTTACTATTCTGTGGTAGTTGGATGAGTGTTAACATAGGTGCAGGCTAATGTGCAAACTGTATTACAATTAGGATAGAAGGTCTATGTCAGGAGCTGGATTTGACTCGAAAATCCCTGAGTCCAGAAACGTTTGAAAAAAATGAATATTTTCATGTTGACCAAAAAAAAAAAATATTGGTTTGTTTATAAGCTGTACCTTAAAATTTTAACTGCTTTTTGAAAAACCAATAAAACGTCTCTTGTGAAATGTTTTGTTAAGTGATGATGACATTGGTCAGTAACATTTGTTAAACTAATTTTAAGTCAGCTTTTTTCCTATTTTGAACTCACTCAAGGCTTAATTGAAGAGTTCACAAAGTATAAAGAGTAGCAAGGAGTTTAGTAATTTTTCTAAATAAGAAAATTATGGTTACCTCAAATAATTTAGACTGTTAAAAGGAGTTGATAAATATGGTGAAGTTGGTTGCTACTGTTTTTTGTTCTTTCACTAGCTGTTCCTTCAAGGACTCCACTTTTCAGTGGACCTCAATATTTCACTGAACCCCCCTATATTACTAAAGTGTGGTTTCCAAAATATGTGCCTTTCAGGGTCTAGAGGCAAAACATTTTTGTCATAATAGCATGATCTTTGCCTTTTCACTCATTTTCTTATGAGCATAAATTTTTTCCAGAGAACACATGATAGGTGATCTGGCAACAGATAGAATGCAGAAGTAGATATGAGTCCACTAATCTTCTATTAAGCCAAATGTTAAAGAGGTTTGCAAAAAAATACACAATGCCGGTCTTCTCACTAACTTTTTAAAATAATGTCTTATGAGAAAAGCAGTATGTTAACATAATGGAGTGGATTATTTTAAATAAGTAAAAAATTCTTCGTATTAATTCATAAGGTAAATATCATTAGACATAACCTATATAAACAAAAGTTCTTTAGGATCATCAATACTTTTTAAATCTGTATAGGGGTCTTAAGACAAAAACTGGGAATTTCGGCTCTATATGTGTTTATCAAACTTGGAAGTCCCATTGGTATCTCAGACTCAATATGTTCGAAACAAGTAATATTTCCCTATTCTTCCTTACTGTGATAAAATAATTGCATTGATGTCCCCAAGTGGCTACCGTACCCTGGTGTACCCAGTTGTATAACTGTGGTGTCTTCCTATTCTGATTCTGGACTCAGCCATAAGAGCAACAGTGGAATTTTTGCCACCACCAGGCAAATCTTAGGTACATAAGTATGGCCAGCCAAGATCAATCAAGCCTAGCCTGAATCAGCTGAGCCCCCACAGACTTGTGAACTAAATATTACATATGGTTACTTGTTAACTGAGGTTTTGCAGCATGATTGTGAAAATACATAATTGCTATGCCTACTCCTAATTTAGTTGTATCCCTTCTGCTTTTAAAAAGTTACTAAAGAAGCAATTAGGAAACTTAAAAATATAAATGCAAATTCCATCTTAAAACTCAGTCACTATATATGAAAGAGAACTTCCAAAGGCAGTGAGAGTCAAAGAGGGATGATGGAAGAGGGAATGCCCATAGCTGAAGAGTGCAGTCCAAGCTGGTAGAGTCCTGGGGGCCATAGTGAGTGGTCCACTGATAGCAAAACACGCATCCACTGGGAACACCAGAAGTAGGCAGGCTGACTGTTAGCAGAGCGTTCCCTGGGCCCAGTGTGGCAGAGAAGAAGGGCATAAGTGAGGTAATAACCCAGTCAACCCATATGGACAGAAAGTAGCCTGCCAATGCGGTAGGGTAAAGAATCAGCGGAGACATACTACAAAAGTGGGAAGGTAACTAATAACAGTAACAGACAAAACCCACTCACCAGAAAAATGCTGTAGAAAAATGAAGTTTTAACCACATTACTGTGAATTTAAACTACTTCTGAAATAATTATAAATAAGAGATCAAGGAAGATATGAGAGAATAAACTGACAGAAGAAAGAAGTGAAGAAATAGAAAAACAAAGATATACTATTGAAAAACGGGATATGAAGGACAAATTAAAATAAGGATATGAAGGACAGATTAAAATAAGCAAAGAAAACAATGGAAATAAACAGTTGAAAAGAATTCAAGAGAAAATGAAACACGAGACATCAAATACATATTTGGATTCCCTGAAAAGAAGAACCCAAATAAGTTACTTTGAACATTAGGTGAAAAGACCAAGCCACACACAGATGGGAAGAAATGAGATCACACTTCTCTACCCCACAGTTAGTTAATAGTGATGCGGTGCCTACAAAGTCAGAGTGTGATCGATAATATATCCAGGCAAACTGCCATCTGGTTGTACAAACGCACTTTACTAGAACCAGTTCCTATTGTAGGAGCTGTCACTGTACAGTCTGAATTTTTATTGTATTATTTTTGATATCTACTGATATGATACCTAGCATATAAGATTTTAAAAAATCAGTACATAATAGTGTGTATGGTACTACTATGTGTGTGTACAGAGATATCTGCTTTTGCAAATAAATAACCATGCCCATTCATTTTACATTTTGTCCATGGCTACTTTCATGCTAACACAGGACTGAATAGTTGCAACAGAGACAGTATGACCCACAAAGCCTAAACTCTGACCCTTTTCAGAAAAAGTTTGCCATCCCCTGACACAGATACTCCCTGGACAAATACACAAGGAATTGGTGACAGATTATGATCTGAGGGGACTGGGGTGGGAGATACAACCTTTCACTCTATACCCATTGGTGCCCTCTGAGATTTGTACTGTGCTTATTAAATTACTACTAGGTGAGAAGAGAGATGGAGGAAGATAAGCATTGCCAGGGTGACTGAAAATCAGTGGTGTCTACTGGCACTATTTTCACAGTGCCCTTCTACTCTTTTCAAGGAAATGAGCAAAATCCACACTATTGTGGCAAGAGCATACAGGTGCCCGCCCACAGCCATGTAAAAGGGGGAAAGAAAACCATTCACTTGGTCGTATTTGGAGTAAAAAGTTTCTCACATTTGTCCCATCTTACCTGAGTCTTGATTATATAACAGAATAGCTTTGAAGCACAAAAAATGATCTATAATAGAATGCAGTTTCAAAAAGATTTTTTTAAACAATAGAAGTAATATCCTCTTCCACTTAGGTTCAATTCTAAATGTTTAAAGTTTTTAAGCTGCCTCAATGCTCAGCTGTTTAAAAATGTACTCATTTAAAATTTATCAATTACTGAAGGCTCAAAAAGGAATTGAGGACAGTTTGTATTTGAGTCAGGGATGTTTTATAAACCTCATTTAAAGAAAAAAAAAAAAAGACCTATCTCCACCCTCAAGAAAAATGTACTAAAACCAAACATCCTGCTCTCGTTCATTTAATTCTATCTTCAGCATATCATCTTCAGTGACTCCAATATTTAACATTTAAATCATGCATTTGGAATTTGTAAGAATCTTCTGAAGGCCAAGAGTTAATGTTTGTGATGCAGATGAATAAAATCCAATTTATCTGCCCTCAGAATATTTAATTTGTTTACAGCCACTTAGCAAGGCTACCCCCAAATCCTTTCCTGAAGTGTCTGTATGAGCCAATTAAACAGCTATATACTGTTAAGATTCTAGTTGCAACTCATTAAAGTGACAAGTCAGCTGCTTCCTGAAGTTATGTGCAAGAACTCACAAGAGTAGGTACTAAGGAGAGAAGATGAGAGATGCGTTCTCAACACATGCATAAGCATAGGTGAAGGCAAAGTGTTCTGCGTCGCTTTAGGTTTAGCCTGGGCCACCCGACGGCTCGAGGTAAAACCATAGATGGGAGTCATCCTCCATGCAAGATCCTAGGGCTGCCCCTACTTGAGTGAACACCCTGAATTTCAGCATCCTCTCCCTATCAGCTGAGCTCCCTGATGCAAGAAAACTGAAACGACTCTACGTGGCAGACCTGTGAGCACCTCATGATGAATGCCTAATGTTTCCACATCCAGGCTTTTGTCCCTGCCCTATGATTTCTGCATGCATTTTCAGTTACAATTATTTCAAATAGCCCCACAACCAAGCCAGGGATTCATTAAGATGCTAGTGCCATGAGTCAGCCCAAGAAAGTGAAAGAATGGTAAAAAAATACATAGTTGTTTCCTCCCACACCTCCCCAAGGATGTCACATTGGGACTCACCGTGGTAATTCCAGCCACATGACCCAGGAGGGGGACCAGTCACTGGGCGGGGCCATGTTGTGGTTGGAGTCCAGGGCTGCTGGGCTGTTGCATTCTTCCTGGGACTCACATTGTTTGACTTCCAAAGCTTTAAGAACCATCAAGGAGGATGTGCTTTTCAATAATGCAACGGCCTTGTTCCGGCTGACCTCTGTTAGTTCAACCCCATTCACATTCAACAAAATGTCACCTGGTGGTCAGAGAAGCAGAAGCTATCCTTAGTGCAATAGGACCTTCTGCTTCCAGTGCAAAGGAGCAGGGACTGACTGATGGATGCGGTGAAGTAGTGAGGGTGGGGCACATGTCAGCCTCTTGCATTGACATGAGGCTGGATTCTCATATAGCAAATGGTGAATTGTGTGCATTCTGCAAGGCATTGGTAAGTCATGTTTAGAGGTTTCTAAAGCATACCCATTGGTGTTTGGCTCTTGTCATTAAAAAAACAAAACAAAAAGGAGGAATAGCCTCATTTACCATTTAATCAAAGAAAATCTACACTTTCACTCCTTTTTTGTTTTATGTTTTTAGCACAAAGGGAGAGCACTTGGCAAAAGCTTTCAGCACCTGCACAGAGCCTAGTGTATGATAGGCACCTAATACACATGATTTGAATGAATAAGGAACTACCCCTGAGAGTATCTGGCATGGAGTCTACAGCAGTTAAGAAAAATGGGCCCTGGAACTGTGTTCTCAAAGAGGTGGAAAGAAGAGTTAACATTTCTATTGATTGCACAGGTGCTAAGAACTAGCATTGGTTAAGCACCTACTGTGTGCTGGACCATTTCCTTACATATCCTATAATCTGCTCATGTTCTCTCACAAGTCACTTCCTGGTTGACCTCATTATTCTGCACCCAGGTGCTTGGATAAAAAAGAGAAGCAAGAGAAACTAAGATACATACCTCCCCTGCCTCCATTTTCTGTTCTTTTATCTCCTGATCTTTCTGCCTCCTTTGAATAGCTTTTTTATATAGAATAACCACAGCAAGAGTAAAAAAGAGGGGAAAGATGGGAAAGGCCTTGAGTCCTTCCTGACCCGAAATAAACATAGTTAGGTTGGCTGACTGAATCCCTTAACATGCCACCCCCCCTGGCTCCATAGACTGAGCAACTGTACTTCAGAAACTTTACATTTTATCTCTTGAATCTGAATCCTTAAATAACATAATTGCCCAACCATTTGAGTTACCCCTTCATGTGAATAGACTATATTATTAAGGATACGCATTTGACATCTTCATTTCAGAAGTCCAGGACGCACAAGATTAAAGTAACAAAACACTTTTCACCAGTGGGAAAGTACCTATGGCATGGTACTTTCACTTAATATTCAATCAAAGTCTATCCAATTACTTCCCCTATACAGCTCATAAAATTGAATAATTCATGAATAGTTTCATCACCGGATAAATCCAGCAAAGGATCACTTAGAATAAATGGAACAAAATTATGCCATTTAACCAAGGCAACTTGCTCAGAACTAGCATTTTCCTATTAATTCTTGGCATAGTTTGCAGTACTTGCTTTACTAGCAAGCAAGGTGGCGCCCACATCAATCCACTTGAACTAAGGAGGGTTGAAACCCAGTCTGGCAACTACACTCAAACTATTCATGGTCAATGGGTAACAGATGTCCCGGCCAGATCACCCTCACATTTGCTTGTTAAATCTGGAAACAGTTACCTAACCTAGCAAGCTGCTAATTCCTCTTAACACTGCTGCCCCAGAACCTTAAGTTTCTTTACTTTTTACCTGTTTTTATTCTTCCATCTCTGCTTATGACTCCTCCAGGTTCAACACTGATGACGTAGATAGGCAAATCCCACTCACTGTGTGATGCTCCCCCTGAAACAGTCATCCCAAGAGATTCGCTGGGGTCTTTTCGGACACTGACCACCTTCTCATGACAAGTGACTGCAAGAGGGAGGTGCTAAAGGCACAGACAGAAAAACATGGGTTTGCATTTCCTACATACAAAATGGCACAAATATATGATAGTGGTGTTTGGTCTCAGAGAAAGACACACATAGAGAGAACCCTTGTTTTGCCACCCTCTCCCCCAGCCCCTAGGGCAGAGTTATATTATCCCAAATTCTATAGGCTGATTCAGAGGAAGTTTACATTTCAGTAAAAATTGACCAATAAAAATGGAAGGAACTGTACCCCAAATTTTTCAAGTGATTCATTCCTGATAGTCGAGTCAACATTTTGGAAATAACTCATTTCATTCATGAATAAATTTTCTAAGTTACAAAAGTAACCATATTTTAAATAATAGTGCCAGTTAACTTTATGCAGGTAATCAATTATAGAAATTCTAAAAAAAAAATGGATTTCATATATATGACTCTTAAAAATTCACCAATATCTAAGTTTCTCCCAGTTAGCATCTTTACGCTTTAGTATTTCTAAATATGCAGTCAGTTGTACTTTTTCATTTTGTTACATAAAATATATATACATAATATAAACATACAAATATAGTATATGCAATTGTATAGTATACACTGGATAAACTTTTGAAAAGCAAATTAAGAGAACTTATTTTGATTTAATAGCACTAGACAAAAACCATGCAAAGCTATATTCAGCATTATCTTGAAGCAATTATGTAGAGAAGGTCAAGGGCACTGCTTATCAATGAATACATATCAATGTATACTTTTTCAAAAATGTATTCTCCTCCCTGCTGGTGCAGTGATCTAGGCAGCGGTCACCAACCGGTGGCCCGTGAGATCCGAAAGGTTGGCGACCGCTGAATTTTAGGGGACTAAGACTGTGGACATGTGCACTGCAAATAAATATAACACTTGGTCAAACCTCAAAGAAGTATCTGGCTCAAAGCATAGCTATAGTTATACCTAAGGAAGGAACATTTAAAAGCACATCTGATTAAAAAAAAAAAATCAAGGTACAAAAAAAGTGTAAGTGTGCTAGCTCTTTTAAAAAAAAGAAAAATGATTTGTATTACTATTTGAATTTCTGTAAAGAAACTGGGAGAAAAATTGGTTTCCTGGAGGTAGGTGGAACAGGGACTTCTTAACATATCCTTTCCATTTGAACCCTATATATATATATATTATCCAGCAAATCAAATGAATTCTAATTAAACATCTACAAATTGGGTGGATGACATCATATAGAACTATTTTACCTGCAAGCACAGGGTCAATTTTAAATGCCTCATTAGGAAGCAAGATAAGCCTAGGCTTTTGTGTGCATTTATTATCTTATGATTTCCTGCAGTTTTAAGTTAGCCATGTCTCTTAATGGCCTTATTGCATACAGTAATGGCCTATTACTATACCCCTAGCGTTGACCATAGTAGCATTTAGCACATTGAAGATGGTTTTAAGTACATGTTTGCTGAATAAATGGATGAATACATTGCAAATTGCCACAAATGGTTTTTGGTAGTAATAGAATAATAAATCAGAAATTGAATAATTATGACAAGGTATATATTATAATTAGTACTTGTAAGGTCTGGATTGTGTTTATATAAACCCCAGAACCTTGAAGATAATGGTTATCAGATGAGGGTTATAAAACTGAAATAAGACTTTCTTCAGATAAAAGTTTCAAAATAAGGACTAGTAATAGTCCTAGCACTTCGGCTAAGGCCAAGGAGTAGACTTAAGAGGGGCTCTCAAGATCCATTCTCAGCACATGACCTTTCCCTTCTGAAAAGCAATTAGATGCAGGATGTCTCTTCCTTTAATTAGAAGCATCTCTCAAAAGAAACCCACTTGGAGATGCAGGCAGTTCTGAAATGCCTCCAACGTGGCAAGAATTCTAAACCCAGAGACTCCCACTGGCTGCCCTGCTGCTTCAGCTCATTCCTGGGGATATTCACAAAGCATTTACTCCTGATGCTCACAAAGAAGGGCTTCATTTCATTATTTCCACATGTGGGACAGGGGTATCGTAAGGGTAGTTGATCAATCTCCCAAGGTGATGTCTAAAACACAGTCTGGAATATTCTGAGAAACAAGGATATCTCACACACACATACCTCACACACTATCTCATTCTTGAACAGCTGCCTAATACTTCGTGTGGATGTGTTATATTCCCCACTGATGACAGGCTGTTTGCAGTCTTCTGCAAAATTAAACAGGGACACTGCAAACATCTTAGACTCACATATCTTGTGCACTTGTGTAACTATTTCTTTAGGCTAATGTCCTAGTATTACAATGGAGAAATCAAAGAGCTTGGGCATTTTACATTTCAATAGATATTGATTGATAAATTACCTTTGAAATGGTTTCTATCATTTATTATCTCTCCAAGACATTGTGAAAATACTGATTTCTCACAATGGTGCTAGGTTTTATCCATCTTTACCAATATTTTCCCAGGTGAAAACAAATATTCCAATAACTTAATTGCCTTTCTTTGTAGTAAGTTTGAACATCTTTTATTGATATTTGGGTTTTTAACAGTAATTAGCTTATGAGATTTGTGATAATGTGATCACTCAAGCTCCTTCTAGCTTCATCTATGAAATGGGTAAGAATGCCCATGTACAGCAAACCTGTGGCTAAAAGTTATATAACCAAATGGAAAATAGGACTTTTTGGTTTTTTAAAAAAAAGGTGTTATAAAATTCATTTGAAAGTAGCAAAAGTCCAAATCTTACAAAATATTCCCAGAAGTTACATTGGCTTCACTCCTGCCACTCCAGTTAATAGGAATTTGTGAGGCTTTAATATTTGTTGTGAATAAATATTGCTGGAATAATGTGCAGATTGGCCAGCTACACACCTTTGGGAAAAGGAAGGAAATACCTATTTGTTTCCTACTTAGGTAGGTCCAGGCAGGCAAACCAAGACTTTTTAAAAAACCAGGTAAGTGAAACAGGTGTCAGGAGGAAAATTGGGACCTGCAACCCAGGATGTCTGATTCTAAATCCATGCTCCTCACTATCCCATTTTGCTTTTAGAGGGAACACTGAAACGCATGATCTAAATAAACTTATCAATGTTCAAGCATCTGTCAGAAAAACACATGAAAGAACTAATCACCCAATTTTTCCAGAGGGAGTTTAACTAGCTCAATGACTACAGAACTCAACCCAAATCAAATTGTATCAAATAAATCACATGACACACGTTTTGGTTGCGGAAAGCTATGTCCTCCCGGCTGCAGAGGTGTGTCATTTATGCTTTTACATGCAAGTTCCTGGAGATCAGAACCTCCTTTCACTTCTTCGGTGTCTCCCAAACGGCCTTTCTGCACTGAGCAACTACAGGCTAAACAGCCATGACTGGACTACCCCAGATAAGAAATGTGTCCATGTGTCCTGTGTCTCCCACATACTTGCTTTACCCACAGGAGAGACACGCCTGTGTTAGGAATGGAAAAGCCCAGTGCTCACTGAACCCTCTGTACCCAGACTTGCCTAACTGGTGGGGAGAGGAGAGTTAAATACAAGAAAGATCTTCTCCCCCCCCCACCCCGTTTTCTTCCCCACACCCCTTCCCTACTTTGGAGACTTGAGGGTGCTCCCTAATGTTTAAAACATGATTTATGATAAAACAGTTTAAGCTGATTAAAACATGTCAGGGCTACCAGTGTACTATCACTCAGCTACAAAATTACATAATAGATTATTTGCTTTGGGTTTTTAACCCTTTGCACTCACTTGCTTTTTTCTCGATTCCTTTATTCTAATGCTAACCGTGTCGAGTCACACTCGACATCCGAGTGCAAAAGGTTAAAAAGCATTTTAGACATATTAAAAAATGCATAAAGATGAACATAACCTGCCCATATACCTTGCAACCCAGTGTCAGACATACATGTCCCATGTACAGCTGAGGTGCCTCTCTGACTTCCCTCTGGTCACATTCCCCTTCCTCTCCCAGAGGTAACCACACTCCTAAACTTGATGCCTATTGTTCTTTAACTTTTGAATTCATTAAAAACTTTTCTGTCTCACAAATCTTGGTTTGTCTTCTTTGGTATTTCTTTGGGTAATTTCACTTCCTGCTTTCAAAAAGCCATGTTGTTTCCTAAACAAAATACAACTTTAGTAGGATCATAAAAAACTAAACCATCAAAGAGCCATCTATGTCTTCATTGCATTTTTAAACATGCCCCTTTTAATGTGTGCGTGAGAGCATTTCAGAAGGCAGAGAGAACTATAAATTAAAATGAAAATAATTACAATTTCTACTGGGCCAGTTTGTTATGCATGTTTTCCAGGAATTGAACATGAGAGAGGGTTTCAGCAAAAATTTGATCAGACCCTCCTGGCTCTTTCCATGATTCATTATGGTTAGGTAGAAGGGGTTATAAAACCACAGGGCTGGTGGAAGCTTCATTCTTAGTGGTTTAGTGAGCGAGGATATAATATGGTCTTGCTAACTCAATTATAATTAGTTAACTAGATTAAAACTTTAATTAAGAGAATAAACTAGTTTTCTATTAATAGCATTAAATTTATTTAAACACACTAATGGTATTTACTAGTGCAAAGACAACAGGGAATGCTTACCCATAAAATGTTTTAGCAAGGAGGTACTTGGTCTGTTGAGATTGCTTATTGTAAATAAACCTGGAATTTATGGGTTTATGGGGCATAGCTGGCTGGTAGGCTGGAGAAAGGGGAGAGAGAGTATCCTTGTAGGCTATGTCATTAACAGCATATGAAGCAGAGATGTTCCAAAATCAAAATTTGAGTATAGTTTCTACATACGTTGCTCAAAAATTCAAACTTGTGAATTATTCCAAACCAAAATCTAGCATGATGTGGCATGTAGACATTCCGTAATCTGATTCAGGAAGAGCGGGCTATCTATAAGAGTTTTTAGTTACAAGTCATTTAATGGAACCAGATCCCAGAAGAAATGGCAGCCAGAAATTCATCACCATCACAATAGGATGCCAAGTGGAGGCGATTGGACTCAGCTTGGTCTAAGCAAGGTGTGTGTTGCTTAGATACCCAACCAAATGGAGACGTTATGGCGCTGCCTCTAACACTGGCCACAGGCAGAAGTAGGAACTGGGCTGAGGCACCTCATTTAAAGAGGGGCTGCACATTGCTTCCCTGCAGATTCATGCTGCTTCATCCCCCGTTTTTAAAAATGCTTCTGGATTTGAATTCCCTAAGATAGGACATGTGCTCTTTGGTTTGCCCAGTCCGCACCACTTGCTAGTGTTACATGAACTTCAAGTGTTTATATTATTTTTTCTGGGTCCTTCTGCAAAAACACACACCCTAAAAATAGCAGGGGGATTGCTCCTTTTCAGCCAGACTGGGAACTTCAAAATCCAGAAGCCAAGCAAACCTCTTGCTTCATTTCAAAGTGAATGAAAAACAGTCCTTAAACAAAATGAGTTGAAATAACATGACATCCATTTGGCTTAGACCAGAAATTATGAGGTCTGCAAGATCAGGTTTCAAAACTCTCCTGCATCTTCCTCTCTCCTGCTTGGATGGGAGACACCTGCTATCCCACCAGGTCTTGAAGATGGGACTCTGGGCTTTTACTGTTACAAGATAAGTCACATAGTGTTTAAGTGATGAAATCCAGAGATGACACTTAGAAATGTTAATGTGTGCAGCCTTCCTGAGAAATAGCTCACCGCAGAAGCAGTGGACATACCCTGCTGGGCCTCACCTTGGGGTTGTGGCTCCTGTCCCCTGGCCCCGAGGACCGGCTGCCGTTGCTGCTCCAGCCGGCTTCCTGAAAGATGTCAGGACTCTGCTGACGGGCCTGGCGGGACACGACGAGGTGGATGCGCCTTTCACTGGCCTGGATGATAAGACACAGGCGTTAGCACTGGGAGCTTCCATCCCAAGCATCCAGTCACCAGGGTTACCAAGATGTGTGAGTTGGGTTTTACCTTTTTTTTATGGAAAAAAAAAAAGTGGTTTCTAGTATTTTTCATGGCAGTGCCCACTTTGTAATTTGACAAGAACACGAGTCATTTCCTTTACCCCTTATCCAATGAATGGCTCTACCGTACACAGCCTAAAATGTTGTTTGAGAAACTTTCCAGATAGAATAGGGTGTACAGTGTAAAGTAGCAGCCCCGTCAAACTCCAGACTGAAGGTCTGAGACCAAGGGTCAGCTATAAAGAAAAAGCAGTAGAGTTATTGGCAGGAATATTACCGCCGCAGGAAGAGAAATTCTGCGTCTGACGGTTTCAAACATCCGGGTACTGGAAACAATGAGCACTTCAGAACTACAGGGGTGACCCAGTGGCCCTAACACAGCCCGATCAGAGGCCTTTCCCTCAACCCTTTGTTTTTCACCTGACTACCATTAATTCTGACTACCAGTCCTCTCTGCTGTGTATGCTGATACTTGGACAGAGTGTTCCAAATAGCAAATACATTCCTTATTGGTAAGGTCCATTCCACACCATAAATGTGCAGGTTGGCTTTCTGCCACCGAGGAGTTTCATGTGTGCTTGAGAGCATGAGAACTGCTGGTTGCTGAGGCTCCAGCTCTGCAGGGCAGTGAGTCAAGACCTTGGGCCTGTGAAACATACATGAACAGGGCCTCCCGACGGCCCGGTGAAGTAGCCACTTGAGCTGACCCATCACTCTAGTAAAAGCTAACAGTGCCTGAGGCATGGCTAGATTTGATTAGAAAAGTCCCCTTCAAATACTAGATTTGGGGACAAGGAAGGTAGAGAAGAGAGGAGTAAGTTCTAGGGGTTCCCACCTTTATCCCTCCTCCTGACCACTCACAACCACCGCAGACCTGACATTGGCCTGCTTGCCTTCTTCCGTCGCAGCCGTGGTCATCAGACCACGGGAAAGTCAGGCCACGGAAGGAGGATTGCTTCGTTTCTGGATTTGAATTCCATTAGATAGGAATTCAAATGAGCTCAGAAAGTGGGGACTGAGCTATTTGCTTCCTGCCTCTTCTCTGCATCGTCCTTCCCACAGAACATAACTCACTCCCACTCTCAGGAACTAGGACCTTGTTTGTGGAACCTTAAGCAGTAAGAACCCACCAATGACATCAGATCCCCACTGTGGTCCAGCACAGATCAGCCCAAACCTTCACAACTCTGCATCCTTATATTAATCAACATCTCTCCTCAGAGCTTTTTGAAAACCTAGGGGTCAATTGGGTGGTTGTACATTAGATGAACGTTTAAGAACAACTGCTGAAACACCATAAGGGTGCTTATTGTAAATGGTAGATGGTGGGCCAGTCAAATAGATTCATTTCACATAAAGTTAGCAAATCCTATCAAAAAGGAAAGTTCAAGTCCTTCGCTCATTTTCACTTCTGCGGGTCTACCCGGTACTTGCCCTTTCTCTGTTCCTTCACCCATTTCCACTCCCCTGGTGTTTTTCATCACATCTAAAGCCCATGTCAGAACAGAACAAAAATAACAAGCCCAGGAAACAATAATGAGCAAGCTGGAAGATTATTTTGTAATCACTGTCTCTTTCTTAATACTGTAAGCCTCACTTATCTCAATGAGGTTATCTTTGTGAGCTTTCTGAAGCAAAAATTATTAAGAGATAAGAAGTGGCAAACATTCAAATCAAAACTTAAATGGCTGAGCCCAAATTTGCTTATCTTCAGGGAAACTCCGATGTTTCGAAGGCTCTGGGCAGCAGGTTTGTCTCTAGGCCATCATACTGTGCTGCGTTCACTCTGGACCAGGAATGTGACCTGACCACCTCATAAAAGTTTAGAAAATCCAAGACTTACATGTCGAATCAGCTTGCCAGGCAAAATCCAAAATGGCAAGGAACAGCCTTCAAGAGCTATTTAATTCACATTGCGAGCACGAATTTCTCACTGGATTTTCAAATGCTGACTTTTATTAAGTTGTTGGCAGGAAGAACACTCCAATAAATAACCCTGGTATCGATTTACGTGGAAATAAATTCCCTGCAAGGCTGGATCTGTGGCTCTCACCAGCCACCTTATAAATTGCTCTCAGCAAGACTCTATCTGATGCACTTTCTTTCCTAGCTTTTGAAGTCGAAGGTGGAAAATGGGCTAATGTGTTTGTCCTGGCTCCTACTCCCAGGAACAGCTGGATTCAGTGTCGAGAAACAGGCCTTAGCATCAGTCTTTCTTTCCACGGAGATGAATCTGGTGTGAATGTGGAGTGAGGGTGAGAAGGTGGGCGAGGGGGAGACACAGACTGAATGAAGGAGAGAATGGCGGAAACTTATTTCATACAGACATAAACATGTGCCAGAGAGATGGGCGCAGCAGACCCGTCATTTAAATACACGCTCGAAGGAAGAACATGCTGTAGGTCGGAGGTAGGGCAGCTTCCCTCTTGCATCACGTGGGTGGTGCAGTTTGGATGAGAGGACCGTTGAACAACTGTGGCTGGCTCAAGCAGTAGACAAGGCAAGAGCTAGGTCCTCTCACTTGGAAGTTCCTCTCCTCTCTCCCTAAGCACCCTCAGTGTTGCTCTAGACAAACTCTGGGCACAGCGGTCCCAAGTTGCACAGCCCGATGGCTGTTCCATATACTCCTTTCTCTTCCAAGGAAGATCCACGCATTAAACTCCTTCTCTCCTTTCGGGTTAGAGGAAAGGGATTCTGATGACATCCACATTCTCCACTGTGCACCTCAGCTTGTTGGCAGCCATTCTCTCCCCGCAGCTGGCGTATGCCTGCTCTGGGCCAGGCACTTCACTAAGAGCCTTGGGGACATGCTCTTGCCCTCAGGGCCCTTGTCCTGCCTCAGGGACAGTCAGAAGCAGGTGCCATGAAAGAGATGTGGGTAACACACAGAGTGTCAGAGGCAGAGCCAAGTACTTCTATGTGAAAAGATAGGAAAATCCTAACACTTAGAGAAGGCCAGAGGATTAAAACGGAGTATCATTTCTCATGGAAAAGCTTGTTTTTGGTTGTTCTGTTTAATGGCTGTTTTTCTCTAAGCATTTGAAATTTGACTAAAAACTCCCAATAATATTTATATGATGGGAGTAAGCAGAGGCCATAGCAGGGAACCATAGTCCAGCAGCCTCATTTGTAGGTAGCCCATTAAAAATAATAAAATTTCATCTCTAGTAGTCAGGAGGAGTCTGGGAGTGTCTGGTTCCATCACGTTCAGCCTGGAAATGGCTCTTTCCCCTATAAAATTTACTATGACTGAAAAACGGCTCATATCGTCAGGATGCAACATGGACCAGAACGGAACGATGAAAATCAAAGATGCTACTGCACCAGGAGCCAGGAGAGGCATTTCGCAGAGCCAGTTATTGGAGGGAGGGGTCTTTTTACCATCCTGGCATTACATGAGTCCACGAGGTCACTGAGAGAGAGAGGGTCAGCCACAAATAAAGGCAGAGCAAGAGAGCACGGAGTAATTGTACTCAAGGTGTACATTTCTCGCCCAGCCAAAGGCTTCACCTATTCATCTGGAAAGGAGGATTGGAATTAAACCAAATGGTTTATAGCATTTGTTGCTTTCAAATATGCATATGTGTGTGTGTGTGTGTGTGTGTGTGTGTGTGTGTGTTGTTTGTTTTTTTGCTGGTGGACCAGTTACACCCAGAACCTCATTGATGGAGTTCCCATTTTATCATTTCATACATGCATAGGGGACTGTATGTTTTTTGAAGCCAAGAATTCCATGGATGTCTGCCTTCATCATTACTGATCAATTGAAAAATGCCAGTGAGGTTCCAGAACCCGGCTATGGAACACACGACAGCCTTCCAGCCTGGCTCTGAGATCATGCATGGCACACAGACCCTTCATGGCAATGCAGACAGCAGGAGGCATCAGAATAGGGCTGCTGATTGCTATGCTAGAAAAATACCAAAGCCGTGAGTTATTCCTAGTGATATGGCAACGTCCTACACAACAAGGTACAGAAACAAAGTCCTTGTCCTAAGCCTCCCTCCAGTGAGCAAGAGAACTTCTGAGAACAAAAATACATCTCACTGAGCAAAAGCTAGGGGGCTCCAGAAACATACATTCAGATGAGTTAATGGTGCACGGTAAGCTGATATTCCCCCTATGAGCTCCATGAAAGCAAATCTGGTGTGTGTCAATTTGTTCACTATTGAAATGTTAGCACCTAGCATAGTGCCTGGTACATTTTAAAAAGAATTTGTGAATACCTTCTTCTTAGAGGCCACAGCTGCAGAGCAACCAAAGTCTGGCCAAGGAGAAAGGAAATCAAGGAAGCTGTGAAGAAAAGATGACTAGGAACCTTAGGATTTGACCAGGATGGAAAACAAGATTTGACATAGCAATTTGGTGTATTTTCCCCACTAGATTCTAGCTCCATATTCATCCTTACATTCGAAGAAGCACATATCTTTTAGGGACTAAGAAATTAATGATGATGGTGCTATGACAGATACAGGGTCATGCAGATGTCAGTGACAAGGTCAAAATCAGAATTTAGTTTTTGAGTCCCTGAATCTGCTGATCACTGACTCAGCAGAATGACCCCACTCCTTTGTCTCAAACAACTTTTTTTTTAATGGTATCTAGAAACACATGCATGTGAGGTAGATTGGAGAAAAGTAGTGAAGTTTCAATTTCCTATAATATTTGCAACATGTAGCTGTGATGAGAGTCACTCCTAAAATTCTAAGCTGTACAGTTTATCAAGTCATGCTTTATCATGAATGTATGAAATTTAGAGCTTTATGTAAAAACTAGAGGCCCGGTGCATGAAATTCCTGCATGGGGGGGGGGTGTCCCTCAGCCCAGCCTGCACCCTCTCCAATCTGGGACATCCCCCTCACTATCCAGGACTGCTGGCTCCCAACTGCTTGCCTGCCTGCCTTCCAGATTGCCCCTAACCGCTTCTGCCTGCCAGCCTGATCACCCCCTAACCACTCCCCTGCCAGCCGGATTGATGCCTAATTGCTCCCCTGCCAGCCTGTTTGCCCCTAACTGCCCTCTCCCCTGCAGGCCTGGTCACCCCTAACTGCCCTCCCCTCAGGCCTGGTTCCCCCCTCCCAACTGCTCTCCCCTGCAGACCTGGGTCCCCCCGCAATGGCCCTTCCCTGCAGGCCCGGTCGCCCCAAACTTCCCTCGTCTGCCGGCCTGGTCACCCCTAACTTCCCTCCCCTGCAGGCTTGATCGCCCCCAACTGCCCTCCCTTGCAAGCCTGGTCCCTCCCAACTGCCCTCCCCTGCTGGCCTGATCCCTCCCAACTGCCCTCCCCTGATGGCCATCTTGTGGTGGCCATCTTGTGTCCACATGGGGGCAGCCATCTTGTGTGTTGGAGGGATGGTCAATTTGCATATTACTCTTTTATTAGATAGGATTATTTGGACTGTAAGAATTCAGTTCAGAAGAATGTTTTTAAATCTATATAGTAACCTATGAGCATTACATTTACCACAATCCCATGCTAAGAACATTTCTTTAAATAGGGATTTGATGCTATATTTGCTGTGCTCATCTGTAAAAAGCACACAGATCTAGCAGGTCTCATTTCACTGGCTCCAGGGAACAAAAGTGTTGCCTTTTCCCAATTATGTAGTGGAACTCATGAGCTGAAATTGCATATTTAGAACAAGTAGGTAACGTGTATAGTTTGCTATTTGCTTTCTGGCTCTGTCTAAAGGCCAGACACCTTCTTTTTAAAAATTTGAAGAGCATGGTTGCCAGTTGTTCTTTGAAGAAATAATTTTTCATTTAAATAGTAATTCATGCAAAGGAGGAGGGGAATCACACATATGTCAGTATTAATGAAAACCCATCTTATCACCATCTCTACAACTAGCTTTGCATTTTTTTTTAGCTTCTGCATTGAGTCTGGAAGTTGCCTGGGGTAAAAAGGCACAAGGAAGATACTAAAATCTGAAATTCATGATTATTTTATTTATTAAATGCATATATTTGAACTCCTATGTAAATAGGCACCCACTGATCCAGAATTACAGATAGATGAGAACACCTCAAAATAGGCATAACTCTCAGAATTAAATCATTCTCATGTGGGACACTGGATAGATATAAAAGCTGAATTACCAAGGTATCGAATGTTCAGATGTCTTTTTGCCTTTAGGCTCTCAAATCTTTGGTCCATACTTCTTTGTTCTCTCATTTTAGGTTATGACACCAGACAGTTCCACAAAGCTGTCTCTTTCACAGTTATTCTAGCCATGGTGCTCAAAAACCTTAAGTCAACATGGAGAAAAATAAAGTTGTACTAAGTTCTAAATCAGTCCACTGCCCACAGCTTCTATCTCCTTACATCTCCCCTCGTCAGGAGCCTGACTTTCTCTGTCTCTAACTCTGGGGTCTGGCACCCAGGCTGCTGCTGAGTAAGCTGAGGTTAGGACTCCACATATGTAAAGTTGGTCAAATTTAAAACAGTTGTGGTTTCCCTGTAATAACTTTTCCCTGAAATAATGTGGAGAGAGGCAGAAGCGTGGTACTGTGGGAGAAAACATGACCAGAGGCCGTGTTGCCTGGGAACTTCTTTGTCAGGCAAATATGAGTCATGGAGTAGGTACAAGGCCAATGCTGCCACGGGTTGGCTGGAAATCTGAGTTTTAACCTTTGAAGGGTGTTTAGTTGAAGGCCCGCAGCTTGGTGTGTGTTACAAGTATCACATAAATAGGTAAAATCCACTCTTGTGATTGCTTAACTGGGTTTTCCCAACATTCTATTTTTTCCATTTCTTTTCCAACTAGCTTTGCCCAGTTTTTTTTTTTTTTAAAAATTATCCTCCCTTGCTTATAAAGCACATTGGCTTTGTTTAGTAAGCAGAAGAATCTTTTAGGAAGTCCCACTATTAGGCAAGATTTCATAAATTAACGTTCTCAGGGGAAAAAATGTTTTTCCTCTTCTGTTACTAATCTACAAAAGTAGCATGCCATATGTAATCATATGTAGGATGCCAAATTTTTCCAAATGACACAAGTAGGGGAGGTTTTGTTTTGCTTATTGCAAAGTATGAGTTGGCAGACCATCTCCAGAATGAATGCAAGTTGCACTGGTTGACCTGCAGAGGGCGCTAACAAGTGTAACACAAAAAGTCTAGTTTTTACAGAGAAAAAAATTAACGTTTAGAGTGCAGTTTCTTTATGAAGAAAAACAACAAGGACTATTTCTTTTTCATGGGTTAATGTCTTCATAAACATTGTCTATTTTCTCTCTCATTTGTTCTCAAACAGATAGGAATCCTCAGTTTAATAATGACCTGACTGTATTTGATATCAGAGACAGGAATATATTCCAAGCTTTACAAGGTCAGGAACTGTGTCAGTCTTATTCCCCATTGTACCACCCACCTCTTGGCACATAGGAGGTGCTCAGCCAGTAACAACTGAACAAATTCAAGTGGACAAAAATAAAGATTCTAGCCCAGGCCAGCATGGTTCAGTTGGTTGAGTATCGTCATGTGAGCCAAAAGGTTGCTGGTTTGAGTCCCAGTCAGGGCACATGCCCACATTGTGGGTTCGGTCCCCAATTGGGGTGCGTATGGGAGGCAAATGATTGATGTTTCTCTCTTTTCCTCTCTCCCTCCCTTCCACTCTCTCTAAAAATCAATAAAACTATTTTTAAAAATAGAGATTCTATCTTGGGAAGAAAGATTTGGTGCTTGTGCTTTGGTAAATGGTTTGACAAAAAATCCCTAGAGATGGAATGTGTAAATTATATTTTATATTTATTTACATTTTTATACTTTGACTCAATTTATTCATTCAACAAATATGTATTGAGTATTTACTATTGCCAGGCATTTCTCTAAGTGCTTGAGATATAATACTCTAACATACTCTACTAAATTGGCAGGTAATAACTAGCTGATAGAAAAACAACATAAAGCAGATTAGAGGATATACAATTGTGAGTAGTAAGTGCTATTTTAAATGGGATTGTCAGAGTGACATTTGAGAAGAGACCTGAAGTGTGGGAGTGAGTTTTACAGGTACTTGGAAGAGTCTTCCAGTCAGGACAGCAAGAACGTCCCACGTGACTGAGCTGGGTAAGCAAAGGGGAGAATACTAAAAATTCTTCCCTTTGCTTAGGACATAAGTAAAGGCCAGATTATGTATGGCTCTGCAGGCCAGTGTTAGGTTTGGAGTTCTTAATATAAGTGTCTTGGGAAGCACCAGAGAGCTGAGCACAAGAGAGGGAGATGATGGCCTTGACTTTGTAAAGTGGGCGTTCTCACGGCTGTGTGAAGAGCAGAGGCAGAGGACTGAGTGTGGAAGCAAGGAGACCAGGTAAGAGGTTCTTACGGTGGCCAAACCAAAGCTGATGGCCTGGCTGAAGGAAAGTGGTGACAAATGGATTGCGGGAGGGGGATATTAAAAAGAGTAAAGATTCTTTTTGGCCCAAGTAACTGGGTAAATGGTGGTGCCATTTTTAGAGACTGGGAAAGACTGAGGGAAGAGCAGGTATGACAAGGGGTGGAGTGGAAGGAAGACAAGGGTTCAGTTTTGGACATTAAATTTGAAATGCCTTTTAGACATCCACATGGAGAAACCAAGCGGGCAGTTGAATATGAGTTGTGGTCTTCAGAGGAGTTGAGGCTGGGCCTGTGAACTTGGGAACAGATGGCATAAACTCCAGAAGGGAAATCCTCTTGTAACTCTGCTTTAATTTACTGCCTGCATAACCTCACACCCTGCTGGGAAGACCCATTAGGCTGAGAATCACCTTGGAATTAGGACATCACTGAGAGCCACAGTTCAGGAGCCAAGGCACAACGTGTCCTTCCTATTCTGGTGGACGGAGCAAGCCGGGTAAGGCCCCTTGTCCCCTCTGCTCAAGTTGTCCACATTTAAAATGACAGTATTCTCCACCATTTGGTTCTCCTCAAAGAACAGGGATGAGACACACATGATATTGAAAAGTGTTGCCAACACCAGGAACTCCATGGCTGGAACCCGAAGGTGGGAAGATTTATTAGGACTTAGATAATCAAGTCCTTAAGGGCAGGTTCTGCTATGTCACCCTCCATGGATCTAGGTATAAGATTCAGTCAACTACTGATGCGAATTCACTGTTGAAGTCACTTCAGTCGCTAAGTGGAAGCTGACACGATGGGCTGGAGAATGGCAGATATTCTTAAGACACCCTGCTCCAGGTATTAACCACTTCCCTAACAGGCTTTCCAACATGTTCTTTTGTGTTGTATCTCCTTAGAATGAGCCTCCCCGCCTCGCCCACCCAGAGAACTTCTGATTTCTCAAAGCCCCGGTTCAAGATCTTCCTCCTCTGGAGAATTCCTAGGCCCATCTAAGCAAAAATCTCGCCTTTATCTGTGCAGAACAGTGCTTAATGTCTCCATTCCAGGACTGTCACGCCACGTGGCAGCCATTTAGAAAAAGCCCACCTGCCCTATTGGATTGTGGGCTCCTTTGGGAAGACAGCCGGAGTGTCATCATCTCTCTGTTCTCTGTACCTCACCCAGGACCAGTCAAGCAGCAGAAACGTAATACATATTGAGTGAGTTAAGTGAATGAATGGGTTAGTATTAAAAACAACAACAACAACAAAACCCAACAGAACAAAGCCTATTCTTCTAAGAATAATCTGGAAGCTCAGTCAACGTTGGAAAAACTAATGGTGACTCAGCTTAAGTCAACAAGATGCATGCTGGGGTTTGATGACATCACACTGGTTGGAAAGTGAATTATTCTGAACCAATGTTGCGCTATTGGGAACTCTATTTGCCTGAATAATCAATAATTTCTCTCTCTCTTTTATTAGGGAATTTCCTCCAAAGTTTATACTTGAGTTTCTGTGGACTTTCCAGGGGGGCCTGGATGTAGCCAGAGAGACGAGGCTTAGCCTTAGCCAATCCTATAGTGGCTCTGTCCACAGGATCGCTGGAGGGTGCATAGCCAGACTTCTATGGCAGTTAGTACAAGGGGATGACTTGAATGTGTCCAGAATGTATCTGAACGACCCCTGGGTCTGCACCTAACATACTGGGTACAGGGATGACACAGCCCTGCTGACCTTGAGTGATCTTACCCTGGTGAGCTTACAGCACACAGCCCAATGTGTTTACCTGCATTAGACTGATGGATGGCTGGCCAAACCTAAGGAATGTCCACAACCCCAAACCACATTATTTGCTTGAGTAATGTTCTTACCCGGCCCTTCGATCTTGACTCCTCGAATGGGAGGCACTGTATGTCACCTTGGTAGTAACAGGACACAGGGTCAGGGGGGTGGAGTTTTTGAGCCGATCTAGGAAGGACCTGTGACCCACCTGGATCAGGTGAGCTGCGCTCTCTGGGCTGCCGTATCTGAGGTCATGCCCGTTGATGGCTAACACACGGTCGTTCTCCTCCAGCTGGCCATCTCGGTCCGCCACACCGCCATCCAACACGTTGAAAATGAACACCCCAGGTTCATCCACCTTGCGCACCAGTTTGATGCCAAGCTGCTCCTCAGGGCTGCTTTTGTTGAGAATCACATGGAAACTGTCCTCGCGGGGCCCACAGCTGTCCAGCGCCTGCCCGTTGCTCCTGCTCCGGAACTTCTGCTCCCGCAGCACCGTGAGCCACAGCACCCGGCAGGGCTGCCGCAGCAGGCGCAGGGCGTAGTTGTGACGGACGTTGCTGATGTCCATCCCGTTGACCTGCGGGAGGGGACCCAGCTGTCAGTTCCGCCTGCCACGCCCCTTCCCCAGAGGCCCAGGCCCACAGAATCACCAGGGCCGGTCCACAGAGCCGCTCTGCTCTGCCCAAATAGCCCCATCTTCCCACATGACTCCACATGACTTGCTGTGAGGTCACCTGTACCACCGTCTCAGGTCTCAGTGGAGACCATCTTTCTGCTACCTCACCCTGACATAAGCCTTCACATTTATTTATGCGATCCAAACTCTCATTTTTTCATTTGGAGTTGGGGGGAAAAAGGAATCAAAAGTAGGAAAAGGCAAATGAGAATAGAAAACATTCCATTGAGCTCAAGGATAATAGTAAACTGCTGTTCAATTCAAACTGAGGTGACATTTTTTTTTTCTCTCCAAAGCCCCCAGATGAATTTTTCTCCCTGGGTCACCCATACTGAATGTCAGTCCCCACTACTGTGTGTGTGTGTGTGTGTGTGTGTGTGTGTGTGTGTGTGTGTGAGAGAGAGAGAGAGAGAGAGAGAGAGAGAGAGAGAGAGAGAGGGAGAGGGAGAGATGGAGAGAGAGATGGAGAGAGAGAGAGAGAGAGAGAGAGAGAGAGAGAGAGAGAGATGGAGAGAGAGATGGAGAGAGAGATGGAGAGAGAGATGGAGAAGGGGAGAGAGTCAGGTCTGCAAGGTCTTTTGCCCATGTTCTCAACAAAAGAAAAGAAAATATCTCTGTCGTTTCAAACAAACTGATGTGAACAGAAGTTTCTAGGCTCTTTCATTGAAAGGCTGGGTCACTTTATGATGCTACTTAAAGATCCTCCAGCTCAGCCCTCTCATTTGTGCCTCTTTAAAGATCTGCCTCCGGATGCCTGGTGGCGCTTTCTGGATTCGATTACCCTGCTAAGCAGGCGCAGCCCCCAGCGGCAGGCGCTGCTCTGGAAGAGGAGATTCACACCGCGCCCTGTGCTGAAGGAGCGAGGCCCCACCGAAGAGAAACAATCTTCTTGAATTTCTATGGTTTGGTAAGAAATCTTGGGCTTGCAGCCAACTGTTAGAGGAGCTTCGCAGTGAGGCTGTAAAAGGCCTTCCTGCAGCGTCCAGTCGCCAGTTTTCTGCTGCGTCTCCAGGGTTGGAGGGAGGCTCCCTCCTGCACAGACAAGGCCCGCCATCTCCATCCAAGCCCAGGTGAGCTTCAAGACCTGGCTCTGCTTGGCTGCCTTATCCTGTGTCTGGTTTCCCCCATCATGTCCAGGCCAAGAGAAGGTCAGGGTCGCCCGCTACACAGTCCTGGCAGCTCTTTTGCCTGCAAGTGCCAGTTGAAGGCCGTAAGAATCAAAATGTTTTATTATGCAACCCTCCCAGGCAGCATAGTTTCCACCAGAGCTGGGAGGACGCCATGCGGAGTATCGCAGATTGCACACGCTGACTGTCCCTGGGGGTTGATGGGCCCTGCCTTGTACTCCACCCTCAAAAGCCAATCGGGATTTCAGCTTTTTCTACGATAAGTGCTTTCAATTTTCTCTTATTCCAAAGAATAAGAACTCCTGGCCAAAGAAACTGCTCATGATGTGTCAGGAGCTGGCCCCTCAGCAACCTAGAAGGGGTGGGATGAAACTGTCATCTGAGTATCAGACAGGAAATATGTGACCAGGGAGAAATCCCTTGTTCCTTCTGGCACATGCTTGACTTCTGTCTGATAAACAACTCTTCCTTTATCCTTTCTCTTCTTCTGAAAATTACTCCCTGACGTCCTTCCCCGCAACCAAGCCTCACAGGACGGTAATGCCCAAAGCTTTCTGTCCCCCACCTGTCTCCCTAGAATGTCTGTGGGTTGGCAGGAATAATTTAGGGATGACATTTCTTTTTTTTCATGGAGGGCCATTAAGCAACAGGAAATTTACTTTAGAGTCGTGTGCGAATGCAAATGATAAGATAAAAATACAAAGTGTTCCATTAGTCTACTTTAAAAACAATTTCAGAAGACATATTATGCTCTAGTTTTGTATTATTTTATATTATATTACATAAAGTAGGAGGGAGGGGTAGGAAGAAGGAGAGAGAGTAAGAGGAGAAGGAAGAGAGGGGAGGTAGAGGAAGGGAAGAGAGAGGATGGAAGAAGCTAGAGGGTAAAGAAAGAAGGAGGAGGGGAAGCCAGACAAAATGATAGAGATAGAAAGAAATATTTATATAAAGAGAGAAAGGAGAGTGAAAGAATGAGAAAGAGAGAGAGGAACAAAGACCTATCTCAATTAAATTGTAAATCTCATATTAAGAACATATCAACATAGTAACTATGAAAAGTAATTGCTCCATATTTATTTTAGTATTTCATCCATGCATCCATCCATCCACCCACCCAGTTAATTGCTCTGAGGTGATTTTTATTAAGCTCCTTTTCATGGCCTCACAGCCATGGTCTCTACCTTTAGTATGATGTCTCCTGGCAGTAGCCGGCCGTCTCTGGCAATCACCCCATCACGATAGATGTGCTGGATAATGATATGGACCAGCGGGGTTTCACTGCCTCCCACAAGCCTAATGGAGAGGCTTTCATTGGGATCCACTCTATTAATCTTGATGCTGGTAATTTCACCGTCTGGAATCAGGTGATACAACCTTGGAAAGACTAAAATGGACAAAGACAGTATTTACTTTAAGACGCCCACCCAATGGACATTTCCAACCACTCTTCCTCTTGCCAAACTTTGGTTTCAGCCAAACTAAACTATGCATACATGTTTTCCATTTTCCTTCCTGCGTGCCAGCATAAGTTTCTTTGCCTGGAATGTTTTTTATTCTAGGCTTGAACCCAAGTCTTCCTTCAAGGCCTGCATAAAATGATCCTTTCCAATTAAACTCTGCCCTGTTCCCCCGTCCCCTGTTCTCTCTAAACATCCCAGTTCCCATAAAACTCTCTTCATTTCTCATAGCATTCAACCTTCTATTATTTTTCATGCCCATTTATTTTTAAAAAATGTTTTGTTTTTTTAAGAGAGACAGGAAAGGAGAGGGGGAGAGAGAGAAATGATGAGAGAGAAACATCGATTGGCTACCTTCTGCATGCCCCCTACTGGGGATTGAGCCCACAACCTGGGCATGTGCTCTGACAGGGAATCGAACCAGTGGCCTCTTGGTTCATGGGTTGATGCTCAACCACTGAGCCACACTGGTCTGGCTCATGCCAATTTCTTATATCTCCCATTGAACTCTAAGATACTTGAGGACAATTTCTGGCTCCTCTGGAGTTCTGTGCACAGATCTCTGCACATGGAGACTGCAGTCAATGTTTGGGTGAACAGAAATGAATGAATGAATGAATGACCCACCCTATGAAGTGGACTGCAGTTTCCTCACTTACTTATCAAGGAACAAAACAGAACAAATCTGCTCTTACACTCTCTCAGATCATTTTGAAGATTTCTTCCAGAAAGTCCCCACTTTTCAGGCTTAGGGGCTCACTGGTCCTCTCTACCAGACACGTCTGTCAATAAAGGAAGTCCAATAGCCCTATTCATGATTAAGAAAAGAGCCCCAGCCTCAGTTGGTGGCTTTAAGAGGTTTGGGCCACTGATCTGCCACAATCACTAATTCAGAGCTAGGAGACTCAGAGATCATCATGGCTGGCGTTTGCAAACTTGATCTTTGAACTGAGGACTCTTCTTTCTTGTGAAATATGTCCCGCGCCCACCCCCACCCCACTGTGCCCACACACAGATCTGCTCTAGTCGGTGTGCAGCTAGATAGCAGGTCAAGCCTTTATTTTTCAAGTGAGGACATTTGAGCTCAGAGGGGGGAAGTGCTGTGACTGGTTGGAGGTCATGTCACTTAGTTAGGTGGCCCTCAGAGCCAGGTCAGAACCCAGGGCTCCTGATGACCACCCTTCCCATCACCTGCCTCAGGTGCCCCTGGAGTCAGGGGTTCACAGCCAGGTGACAGTCCCCGGGGGGCTTTCCCTATAGATCGGTAAGCCAGCAGCGCCACCGGCACGGTGCTCCACCTGGGCTGGGAGAGAAGTGTGCAGAGGGGATGCCTAAAGTGCCGGCCAGGCTACACCGAGTGGGTGGAGGAAGGACTCCTCCCGAGTTGCTGGAGGCCGGAGTTTGGATGAGGAGGGCGGAGATGCTTCTGTCTCCTGTAGCTGCTGACAGCTGCTTCTGCCCCAGATTCTCCCTTAATTAAGTCATCTGGGAAGATCAAGACCGCATGCCTGGTTCCGCAAAGTACACTCTTTGTGACTATTATCAAAACCCATGACCCTAGTCCATTTTCCCTAATGAACTCTGAGTTCACTAATGAGCCCTCAACTCTCTAGGAACAATACAGAAAGAATTCAAGTTATTTCCAAGTATTGTAGAACATGAGAAACAAAGCAATTTAGCGGCCAGAGAGAGCCAGAGACATTGTAAATGCGGGTCCTTAACCTCCACTGGGATTTAATTTCAAGTGAGTGAGTGGCTTTGCTGTGAGGCTGTGGGCAGCCGTCTCAATCTGCCAGTTCCTGGTGCTAACAGCACGGGGGTGACCGAGTTCATTAATGTTTAAGCTACTCCAGTTACATTAAGTAGATACACCGCAAGCATTTGTTGGAACAGGTTTGGCGACAAGGGAATGGAAATTTAAAAAAAATTATTTTGAGCAAAGAAAGATTTAGAAAGAGTCAAAGCTGCCAGTTTTTTTCCTCTCCTCCCCCTCTCCCAGCAGATTTACAAAAACCATACATCCAAACCTAGTTGATTTGATAATCCGAGAGGACACACCCAATCACACTTGTAAATGATGCTAATTAGAGCCATCCCAGGGAGACCCCAGTGACCTTAAAGAGTTAAAGTAAGTTTTAAACTGCCGAACTCGTGTTGGTCTAGGACCGTGGTCGGCAAACTGCCGGCTTGTGAGCCACATGTAGCTTTTTGGCCCCTTGAGTGTGGCTCTTCCACAAAATGCCACGGCCTGGGCGAGTCTATTTTGAAAAAGTGGCGTTAGAAGAAGTTTAAGTTTAAAAAATTTGGCTCTCAAAAGAAATTTCAATCGTTGTACTGTTGATATTTGGCTCTGTTGACTAATGGGTTTGCCGACCACTGGTCTAGGACAAAACAAACTTGTTCAATATTCTGTCTTCCCTCATGGACTAAGGAATGTAATGTTATTTACTAAGAGTTTAATATAGGCTGAGCATTGAGCTAAGTGATTGGCATGCAGTTTTTTGTCCTAACAATCCTATGAAGTAGATAATTATTATCCCTGCTTTTTTAGATGGTGAAACACCGAAGCTTAGAGAAGTTAAGTAACCTGGCCAGGGTCATGTAGCCAATAAGTAGTAGAGACAGTCTTTTACGGATATAAAGGTATGGCTAACCCACACCACGAGAGTTCACCAGTATCACTACCAGCCCCCCTGGGTCCTCCTACCTCACCCCATTCCAGGGCAATAGCTTCCCGGAGCATCTCAGGAAGTCCGTTCTCTCCCTCCCTCTCTAGGTCCCCTGACACAGAACACGGCTGCCACCCTCAGCTTCCTGAAACACGGCTCCGGTCCTGCAGCAATCCCACCCACGTTTTCAGGTGGATACAAGTCCAGACTCCGAATGGCATCCAGCACCCTCTCTGATCGGACCTAAGGAATCTCCCACTACTTTCCAACACGGTCAAGATCCCAATGTCCACCCAGATCCGAAACCACTCCTTAAACAGGGCCAACACTGCCCTGCTCGGAACCGACGCTGCTCTCCCTGTGGCTGCCATTGTCATCCATGTGCACCTCACTCGACGGCATTCTATTCTCTTTTAGTCTTGAACGAACCTCTTGAAGCCAGGAACTGGATTTTATATGCTTCATAAAAAATTACAGAGCCTCGGCTGGTGCCTTATACATAGAAACCTCTTATTAAAAATGTTTCTGCAATAAACATGCAAATAAATCTTATTCCTGCAGGAGAGAACTTTATATAGAGTGTCATTAAGGAGCCTTTAATAAGAAAGGAAGACTGGCATAAAGGAAGTTCTAACCATGTCATGTATTCATTGCACACACACTCAGCAAACACCATTATGCACCAGATCCTGTGTTTGGCTTTGAGAGTACAAAAGCTCAGAAGAAGAACCCTTGACCTTATAGGTACAGTTATAAGGAAAGGTGGTCATTGCGATAATAGAGATCCAGGTGCTTTAAGAATACAAAAGAAGGGGGACTGAGGGAATCAGGGAGGGCTTCAAGGAGGAGGCAAAGCCCATGCTGGAAGGAGGCATTAGAATGCCAGATGAAGGAGAGTGGAAGTGCAGGCTGGACAACAGCATGGAAGTGAGCAAAAGAGTATTTACAGGACTGGGATAGTAAATGCAAGCAGTGTGTGTGTGAGTACATGTGTATGTGTGTGCGGGGGAGCATGTGCGTGCATGTGTATATGAGTGAGCATGTGTGTACAGGGTGAGAGGTGATAAGTGAGCAAGTGTTATAACACTGCTTACAAAGTCTCTGAAGGCAGTGGTTTGGGCTCTACCAACCCCCCGCCGCCCCCCCGCCCCCCCCGAGAGAAGGGTACTTAACCAGTAGTTAAGAGAGTGGGTTCTGGAGACGGAGACCTGGTTTATAATCCTAAGTGTGCCATTTTCTAGCTGGGTGACTTTGGGCTAGTGACCTAATGTCTCTGGGTCTGTTTCCTCATCTGTAATATGAGCATGATAATCCCTTCGTGTTGTGATATCTAAATGACTTAGAACACTACCTAGCACACAGAAAAAGCTCATTTTTTAAGCTAATATTATTACTACCCTACAGTTCTAATATAAAAAGAAGGAAACGGGACAGTATTTCCTCAGCTCCATTTATATTTGAGAAAACACATAGGATCTAAGGTCCAATAACAACTTTGCGTGGATTCTAGAGCCACATTACCGGCGTTCAACATTTAGTAAGGTACTTTGGGCAAGCTAAGGAACCTCCCCCCTATGCCTCAGTTTCCTTATCTGTCAAACAGCTACTTTCTAGGGTTGTTGTGTGGATTACACGAGCAAATGCATAGAAAACACTCAGAACTATGTTATCATACCTAGTTGTAATAAGAACCACCAGAAGTTACACAGAATTTCCCAGGCACTGTTCTCCCTGCTTTTCACTTAGCAACTATGATTATTCTTTGTATGTGCTAAGCTAGTACCTGAAGGTGAGGGTTCTCCCCACGTTCCCCTCAGCCTATGGAAAAAGAGAACAATGATTTCTGCTTGCAGTTACTTATATGAGAACCAGGCTAATCGGGGTAAGAAATATTTTATACCCGTGGGAAGAGAGTTGTCACAGAAAGTGAGTGGCGGTCAGGCTGTCATCACCCAGACGTCATTCTGGAAGGCCAGCCCATTCCCGGCCTGCGGGGAGTTCATTTACCTTCAGGGGGAGTGGTGCTTTCAGAGTTTTCTCCGCCCTCGTCAGCTTGATTGGCAACCACGCTCCCACTCTTGGTCCTTCGCAGAACACTCAAAGCTCGGTTTATTTTTTTAAACGATCTGCTTCTAATG
This sequence comes from Cnephaeus nilssonii, assembly GCF_951640355.1. Lineage (NCBI taxonomy): Eukaryota > Metazoa > Chordata > Mammalia > Chiroptera > Vespertilionidae > Cnephaeus > Cnephaeus nilssonii. The sequence continues at coordinate 86,667,789 of NC_137072.1, read as the reverse complement.
GAGGATCGCTCGAAGGGCCGTGCTGAGGAAAGGAGAGAAGGAACAGTGGCCACACAGTCACAGAAACACGCCCTTAGGCACGCGTCTGGTAAGACATGCGCAGGAAAACATGCACACTGATCGCTGCTAGGTGGCAGGGCGATAGAATTCACTTAGGAATGTTTTCTAAATTTTTCTAAAAGGAAATTGCACGGCTTGTTTAAAATCTGCTCTTCTTTTTTTTTCCTGGACCGGACTGAACAGACCAGCACCTTTCTTGAGCAGCATGGATGGGAAGGAACTGACATGGCGGGCGTGATGAATCATTAGGCCTGGCTTCAACCCCTTTCACCAACTCAGATTACACACATTTTTAATGATCTGAGGGACTCGTGGTTCTATTTCACTTTGGAGAATTGGACATTGCATTGCTACCAGAATGACTTCTCTTTAAAAAAAAAAAAAATTCGAGAACTTTCCAGAGTGACTATTCCACGGAGGGCCACCCCAAGGCAAAGAACCCATTCCCGGACAACCACCCATTTGACTCACCCCTCGTTCGGTTGCTCCGGCCAGAGTCCGATGGGCTGTCGGCTGGCTGCCCGTCCTCTGCCGCGGACACGTAGGCAGGGTTGTCCAGGCCAGGCTCGTCTGTCATTAAGGCGATGGTGGCAGCTGCAGAAACGTCCGGGAGGAGTGTCGTGGCCGCGAGGCTCACACAGCCGTCCGCACAGCCATCCTGGGAGCGCCTCTTCCTGTCCTTGGTCAGGCCATAGTGGGAGGCGCCTTTACAGCTGCAAGAAAACCAGGAGAAGTGGCTCCAGCTTTGCTCCTTCCCCACCAGCCTCTACTGGAGAGAGGCCCGCTTGCTACGCTCCAAGCTTGATTGTTCACCCCTAGATCTACCTCCCTTTTCATACATCCGTACTCAGCATACCCTTGTCAACAAAATGAACTGATAATTTGAGATAAATTTTGAAAGATGCTCCTTGCATTCTCCTAAAGCAATCTCTGGAATGCACATGCATGAAAGTTGTCAAGGTGTCTTCGTGACTAGGGCTTGAGGCTGGTGATCGTCAGCTATCTGGATGGTAATTCCTTCTTGCTGATGTTTATTTTGGCCACCAAAGTGCTTAGTCACATTCTCAGTCCTGTCTTTTGGGTTTAGCTCCCAGAGCTCTGAACATAAATACCAAGTTCCTCCCAGAGTCCATATTTAACTGCCCGTGGAAACAGAGTCGCCCCCACCACAAGGCCACAGGAATTCACTCGGCATTGCTATTCTTGAGAGGCGGGCTTGCGAGCTTCCCTTCTCTACATCTGGGCTAGTCTCAGTGATGCTCCCACGCACTGCAACATTTCATTCATTGTCATGTCTTCTAACATTGGGAGAGTAAAACAACATCCACAATCTTAAAAAAAAAAAGGACACAAAACGTAATTGTCTATACCCATTTACCATCCATGTTAAACAGCAGGCCCACGGGCTAGGGGACCAGGGTTTGAGTAGATCTAGGTCCATATTTTGCTATGAATGTACTTCTGTGTGCCACTGGGCAAGTCGTTTCAGCTCTCAGGTAGGGTTTTGGTCAGAAAATGGTGATGATTGAACTACCTCATTGCACAGTGGTGAGGAAGTAGCCACAGACAGCCACACCAGCTTCTACAGTTGTTGTGAGGGCAGAGATTATATCGGTGAGCCCTTTTAAGAAGTGGCCATTTGCATATAATGGACGTGCTAATTAGTATTTTTTTTTAAAAATCAACTCATTACACAAAACCTTATATGGCTGAGCCATTTTACACACTTAATCTTAGCCCCAAGAACAAGAAGCGACGAGCTATTTTAAATAACCCAGTGGAGAGCCTACTTGGAGTGATGCTTCATGTAAGATGCTTGAAAGTAAACAGAACCAAATGGCAGTCTACAGTCAACATGCAGACAGGATTGATAGGGCCCATAGAACCACAGAGCGGGTGAAGAGCAGGGCCTATTGTCCCAGTCAGAATTCTTGCTTTCAAGTTTACCAAGCTGTGTGATCTGGGGCAATTTTGTTAACCTTGTTAAACTTTCTAATCTGCACATACACCTTGGGTTGCTGTGAGGTCTGGCTGACATTAAGTCTTGTTGAGAGTTTAGTACCTGACCAGATAGATAGATGGTTTTCAATAGATTGTAGCTGCTTGCACAATCTATCCATTCTAAGATGCTCCTTTTTTCACACTCTCACATCTCTGAGGATGCATGGGGGCTGATGGCTCATACAGCTTCTGTTGCAAGCTGAAGCCATGATGCAGATGCCACTGCCCCAGCATGGTAACCATGGCACAGCTGTCCCTCTTGTCACCCCTACTGAGTCACATCCACTCTCGGTACCACAACATTGAGTTTAATTGCCATTAAATGTCTTAGAAGAAGTTACATTATGATTCAGGATTGAAATGAAAAGCTACTGTATATTTAGAAAGTCTCAAAAACAGCAGTGGTATGTACATTTGGTATCGGCAAAGCAAATATTCCTTGTTAGAAGGAGGACAGAAATTCCACATTTTCTTGCCAGGAGACAAGCAAATGCTTTATTTGCTTAGAAAGATACCCCCCAAGGAGATGAAAAGTGGTGTTACATTTTGTTACTGAGATCATGCAAAAGGATTGGCCTATTTTTATGCCAAACAACACAACTAGAGGGCAGGAGAAGTCACCAATTCATCTCCGTGGATTTCAAAGCCCCAAGTGTCTGATGTGACCAATCCACATATCACAGGGATATCTTTGAAGGTGTTTTGAGATAATTCAACCAGTGGCAGATTTTTACATTTTCTTTTCTTGTTGATACATGAAATATAATGTTTCTTATAATCAGTGGCATCTTAGATCGGATGAATGTGGTTTTGCTATTGGTAGAAAGGGACTTTGATTATATAACCCTACACCCTTATCTTATCGAAGAAGAAACAGGCCTCCAGCTTCTAATGCTTGTCTTTCCCCACTGAAAGCGTTCAAGGTCCCTGTTTGAATTGATGAGGTTTTACTCTTCTGATGAGCTACTCTGGCTTGCAATTGTTCTGCTTAAAAATAGCAAAGCGGCTGATATGGGAAACTAAAAAATTGGAAGAAACACTGTGTGATGGAAAAAATAAAAGGCAGCGTGCATTTGAGCAACTCCAAAATCATAAATACACGAGTGGAACACTTCCATGCAAGCCAGCAGTGTTTGGTTAGCAATGCATGGGAAGGAAGTTCCTAGACTATTTAGTTGGACTGGGAAGAGTCTCTTTTCTTAGGCAGCAATGCCCTTGCCCTTAGCCATGTGCCCTGCCAGAGCAGGAAATGAATTTTCCTATTGGACAAATGGCTGGCAAAGGGACAAGCCATGGCTTTCGGGGGTGGGGGTGGGGGTGGGGGGTGGGTGGGAGGGTAGGCATAGCACATCCCAGTGGAAAAACGGTGGCATCCTATTCTGCTGCCTCATTTGTGAGGAGGTTAAAGATTTTAAAAGTATTCCAAGGCCAGAGCATTAAGAAACCATTGCTGTTTCACACCCTTGGAGTTCCAAAGACACATTTGAGTCCAGGAAAGGAAAGCCTCATAACATGGGTAAGTAAGCCTTCCCCATGGCCTCATATCACGGCTGTCCTTAATGATGGCCGGAGAGGTACAGAATCTAGACTTAATTTACCTTTCTGGCTCATAAGCCTTCGTAAAATGGTTCTGCTAAAGCAACTCATACTTGTGCAGTGTTGCCTACTCCAGTTTCTTGGCTTAGCTTGAATCCGAGGCACAGAGTGATCTCTGAAGGTAGCAGCTTGTACTTAGTAATTATCTCTTTTGTGTTGACTAATACTGGGGCCGCTTGATTTACAAGCACAAAAGAGGGGAGGACTAGAGGAAGAGATGATTAGCATTGGCCAGTACAGGAACAGACGGTGAACCCTGGGTTGTGTTCAAAGCAAGCAGGATTTATTCTCCTTTTAAGTTATCCTGAGCACTAAGTACTCTCAGGTGGTGATGGGCGATGGCCATGAACTTGAAGGATGAACATAAGGAACATGGAAAACCATTTTTCAAACAAACCATGCACTTCTGATATGCTCTCTGTTCAGCACAGCAACTCTGAAACTCATTTATTTATTTTTTGATGTTGTTAATAATGGAGTTGGGATCTTGAGCTCCTATATCAAAGTGAGCTAGATGCAAGTTAGTCTTAATATAAGAATGCTGATGCTGGTGCACCGTGGAATATTGTCCTTTTTGCAAGGGTGGGGAGCAAGAAGAGAAAATGAATACCCTTCTTGTAAAAATTCCTGAGCCCATGGTTTCGCTATTAACAGCAGTTGACATGAAGCAGGATGGACCCAGGCATAATTCACAGAGGCTCTGATGGGGCTCCTCCGCTGAGTGCAGCACACCGGGCAACACAAGCTGACTTGCAGGGGAGGGCTAGCTTCTGAGGGTGAGCTATCCACTATGACAGAAGAATAAAAGCTGTCCACAAGAAAACGAGTCTCAATACTCTCATCACAACAGTCTGGGTAACTCTACAACCTTCCTTTGATCTAACTTTCCTTACATTCTTTCTCTCTTGGTTCACTTCTGAATTAGGTAAACATTGGGGCTGCTCTTCATGTTGAGTTCATTAATTGCCCGGTCTGGTCCTACTTGAAGCAAGGCTTGCAAACTCATATGCTAGTCAGGTGAGGAAATGAGGGAGGTCGGGTTGGGAGGGGAGGACCATGGTGAGCAGTGTTTCAAAAGTGCAGCAGCCTATACAGCTACAGACTTTGCTGAGCATTGCCTCAAGAAGACCAGCTCAAGAGCAATTACATAAAAATAAAATAAAATAAAATAAAATAAAATAAAATAAAATAAAATAAAATAAAATAAAATAAAATAAAATAAAATGGTACATCTAAATTAGAAAGAAGTAAAACTGTCATGTTTTGTAGGTGACATGATATTATACATAGAAAACCCTAAATACTCCACCAAAAAAACTGGTAGAACTAACAAATTCAATAAAGTTGGAGGATACCAAGTCAATATACAAAAATATGTTGCATTTCTATACACTAATAATTATGTCAGAAAAAGAGTACAGAAAAGGGAACCCTTGTACACTATTGGTAGGAAAGTAAAATGGTGAAGCCATTATGAAAAACAGTATGGAGGTTCCTCAAAAAATTAAAAAGAGAACTACCATAGGATCCAGCAATTCCACTTTTGGGTATTTATCCAAGGACATAGAAAACTCGAATTTGAAAGATATCTACACTCCCGTTGTAGCACTTCTATAGTAGCTAAAATATGGAAGCAATCTAAGTGTCCATCAATAGATGAATGGATAAAGGAAAGGTGACATATATGTGTGTGTGTGTGTGTGTGTGTGTGTGTGTATATATATATATATATATATATATATATATATATATATATATATATACTAGAGGCCCGGTGCATGAATTTGTGCATGGGTAGGGTCCTCCTGGGTGGCCTGCAGGGATCGGGCTGAAACCCGCAGTCCAACGCCGCATACAGCTCCTACCTGCTGCTCCTGTTCATCCTGGCCCCACTGTGCCTGCCGCGGGCTTGCGCCCAATCAGTCCCGATCGGGAGAGGCTCATGCTGCCACAGCAGTGCTCACCAGCCCTGCATCTGGTGCCCTCCCAAGGGGAGTGGCCTGTGGGATCGGGCTGAAACTGGCTCTCTGACATCCCACCGAGGGGTCCCAGATTGTGAGAGGGCCAGGACAGGCTGAGGGACCCCACTGGTGTACGATTGGGCCAGGGAAGGACCGCTGGAAGGCTCCAGGGCATGTCTAGCCCATCTTGTCAGTCCTGATCGGCCAGACCCCAGCAGCAAGCTAACCTACCGGTTGGAGCATCTGCCCCCTGATGGTCAGTGCACGTCATAGTGAGCAGTTAAGCAGCCTTAGCATATCATTAGCATATTACGCTTTGATTGGTTGTTCTACCATTCGGTCTATTTGCATATTACCATTTTATTATATAGGATAAATCACACACACAATGGATTATTATTCAATATAAAAACGTAATGAAATTTTGCCATTTGTGACAATATGGATGGACCTTGAGGGCATTATACTAAGTGAAATAAGCCAGACAGAGAAAGGCAAATACCATATAACCTCATATGTAAAATCTTAAAAAATAAACAAATAAAAACCAAGCTCATAGAAACAGAACAGATTGGTGGTTACCAGTGGTGGGGAAGGGGTATTGGTGAAATGGGTGAAGGGGTCAAATGGCACAAACTTCCATTTATAAAATAAATAAGTCATGGACATATAATGTACAAAAATGGTGACTATAGTTGATAATGCTGTATTGCATTTTTAAAAGTTGCTAAGAGAGTGAATCTTAAAAGTTCTCATTGCTAAATTTTATAATTATGTATGATGATGATGTTAACTAGACTTATTGTGATCATTTTCAATATATATATACATAAGGAATCATTATGTTGTACATCTGAAACTAATATGCTATATGTCAATTATACTTCCATTTTAAAAAAAGATCGTGATACACACATAAACAAAATAAAAGTCACATGATCATATCAATAAATGCAGAAATGGAATAGGATAGAGAGCCCAAAAATAAACCCATGATAAAATCCAACACCCATTTATGATTAAAAAATCTCAGCAAAGTGGGAATAGAGGGAACATAACTCAATGTAATAAAGGCCATATATGCAAACCTACAGCCAACATCATACTCAGTGAGCATAAACCACAAGCGTTTCCCTTAAGATTGGGAACAAGACAGGGATGTCTGCTTCCACCACTCAACATAGTTCTGAAGTCCTAGCCAAAACAGTGAGACAAGAGAAGAAATAAAAGACATCCAAATTAAAAATGAAGAAATAAAACTGTCATTATTTGCAGATAACATGAAAACTCTGACTAGAACTGATAAATGCATTCAGCAAAGTAGCTGGATATAAAGTAAATATCCAGAAATTAGTGCATTTCTATATACCAATAATTGACTATCAGAAAAGGAAACTAAGCAAACAACCCCATTTACAATTGCATCAAAAATAATAAAATACCTAGGAATAAACTTAACCAAAGATATAAAAGACCTGTACACAGAAGATTATAAAGACACTGAAGAAAGAAATTGAAGAAGATAAAATAAGTAGAAGCATATACTGTGTTCTTGGGTAGGAAGAATTAACATCATTAAAATGTCTATACTACCCAAAGTAATCTTTAGATTCAATGCAATTGCTATCAAGAGATCAATGGCATAATTCACAAAACTAAAGCAAATATCCCCCAAATTTATGTAGAACCACAAAAGACCCTGAATAGCCACAACAATCTTGAGAAAGAAGAACAAAGTTGGAGGAATCACACGATGTGATATTGAACTATATTACAAGGCCATAGTAATCAAATAGCATCGTATTGGCATAAAAACAGACATATAGATGAATGGAATAGGATAGAGAGCCCAGAAATAAACCCATGCCTTTATGGTCAATTAATATTTGACAAAGGCGGCAAGAACATACAATGGGGGTAAAGACAGACTATTCAGTAAATGGTGTTGGGAAAATTGGACAGATACATACAAAAAAAAAAAAAAAAAGAAAAAAAGAAAAGTAGACCATCTTCTTACACCATACACCAAAACAAACTCAAAGTGGATTAAAGACTTAAATGTTAGGCTGGAAACCATAAAAATACTTAGAAGAAAACATAGGCAGCAAAATCTCAGACATTTCTTGTAGCAATATTTTTTTCTGATATATCTCCTTGGGCAAGGGATATAAAAGAAAAAATAAACAAATGGGACTACATCAATCTAAAGAGTTTTTGCATAGCAAAGGAAACCATCAACAAAATGAAAAGATAAACCACTGAATGGGAGAACATATTTGCCAATGATACATCTGATAATGGGTTAAAATCTAAAATTTATAAAGAACTTATACAATTCAACACCAAGAAAACAACCTAGTTAAAAAATAGGCAAAGGATCTGAATAGACACTTCTCCAAAGGGGACATTCAGATGGCTAACCACATATGAAAAGATGGTTAATGTCACTAATCATCAGAGAGATGAAAATTAAAACCACAATGAGATAGCACCTCACACCTGTCAGAATGGCTATCATCAATAAATCAGTTAATGATTGGTGAGATGTGGAGAAAAGGTAACCCTAGTACACTGCAGATTGGTACAGCCACTGTGGAAAGCAGTATGGCGTTACCTCGAAAAATTGACAAATGGAACTGCCTCATGACCCAGCAATTCTACTTCTGGGGATATATCCAAAGAAACCCAAAACACTAATTTGAAAGAATATATGTACCCCTATGTTCATTGTAGCGTTATTTACAATAGCCAAGATTTGGAAGCAGCCCAAGTGCCCATCAATAGAGGAGTGAATAAAAAAGCTGTGGTATATTTACACACTGGAATACTACTTGACTGTCAAAAAGAAGGAAATGTTACCCTTTGCGACAGCATGGATGGACCTGAAGAGCATTATGCTAAGTGAAATAAGCCAGTCTGAGAAAGACAAGTACCATATGATTTCACTTATATGTGGAATTTAATGAAAATAAAAACTAACAACTAAAATAGAAACAGACTTATAGAGAATAGACTGACAACTGACAGAGGGGATGGGGGTTGAGGAGCTGGGTGAAAAAGGTAAATGATTTATGCAAAAAAATTAAAAAATTAAAAATTTTTAAAAAAGATCAGCTCAGTGTTGCTGAAGCAAGCCATTTGGAAGCTTAAATCCCCAGTTTTTAACATGAAATCTCTTGATTTTAAAAGTTGGCAACAAGTTCAAAATTTTTAAGAACATCATGTTGGCCAAACAAAACACATCTGTAGGCCAGATCTATCTCAAGGGATGACAAATTGCAACTTCTGGGAATAAAATAAAACTGCCAATGTGGGTGAGTCAGGCTGATTTCTCTCTTTTCAGTCCTCCAGGAAGCAACACTAGCATTGTCTCACTCTCCCCCTCACCCAGCACCCTCCCTCCCCACTTGTGTGTGCATGCATGCACAGGGGAAATGGCCCGAAAGGGGGTTCTCTTTCATTATTTGTCCCAGCCCCATTTCTGATCCAAGTCAGACTAAGATTGAATTCTCAACTGTTTCTCTTTCACTCCTGGGAGAGCTCATCGCTTGCCCAAAGCTATTATATAATGGGAGAGGGAGACATCCAACCCTAATGGGGGTATTCGCTGTCAGGCAGAGAACCAAAATTAGGGATCTGGAGAAAGCAAGTTTCCCTGCCGATAGCTTCAGCTGTTCTGCTGAACAGAACTCAGACTTTGCTCAAAGGAGGTACCCAGGGGCCAGGCTGAGAGATGGATGCAAGAGAGGAGATGGTCGCTGTAAGAGAGCAACAGGCTCTCTCTCCTTTGTGTTCTGGAGCAAGGCAGCTGGGAGACAGGACCCTGGAAGCCTCAGGAACTACTGTGCTCCAACTCACAGAAAGTCTTTGTCACCATGCTAGCGACCCCAGAGTCTCAGGTGGGCCTTGGCCATGCATGCTCAGCTCTCAACTCCAGCTCCAGGGCCACCACCCTGCCCTCCTGACACCACGCCTCCATGGCTTTGCAATATGTCCTACCTAGCCTATCTCCCTGCTCCAGTCTTCCTCCCCATTCCCCATCCAACCCATCCTGACCACTCCAACACCTTCTTTTTACTGATATTCCAGGACTTTCTTGAACTGTGTTGATCATGACCTTACTACAGGCATGCAACACATGTCTACATCACTATAGTCTGGCAATCCAGAAGGGTTTGGGAAGAGGACAGCTAATGCCTATTGATCTACTATGTGCTGTGCGTTATGCTGTACTTATGTGGTCTTTTTTACCCTCCTAACCAGCCTGTGCTATTAGTCAAACCACCTCCACTTCACAGATGAGGATATGAAAGCTAGAAGAGAAGAAAGCCTGGTCCAGGTTCCCAGAGGGCAGCTGGGGTTGGAATCCAAGCTGGGGGGTTCCATGCTTTCTCCCCACCATGGCCTGGCCTCCGGCCCAGAGCCTCCCCTGCACTCCAGGCTCAGATATCAAACTGCTCACCCCATGTCTTCATTTACCTGTCTCACAGGCACCTGGAGTTTCATGCATCCAGACACCCTAACTTTCCCTGCCAAACCAGCTCATCCCGCATCTTCCCCATTTTATTAAATAGCACCTTATATCTGTCCTGTCATGCAGGCCCAAAACCTCAGAGTTATCCCTGCTTCCTTTTCTTCTCTCAACACCCCAAATATAATCCAGCAAGCTCTCTCCAGGATCCAACTACTTCTCATCACTCCCACTGCCACCACCCTGGCCCAAGCCACCATCATCAATGCCCAGATTACTGCAACAGCCTCCTGAGAGGTTTTCCTGTTCCTACATTCACTCTCCTTTCCCATCTATTCTCAACAGAGCAGCCAAAGAACCCTTTTACAATAGGCCACCATCTTACTAAACCATACGATCCTTACAAGGGCCTGTACTTTCTGTCCCGTTACTTCTGCTCTCATCTCCACCCCTCATCATTCAGCTCCTGCTGGTCTTCACACTGGCCTAGCATGTGCCCGATTCCAGGGCTCTGCATTCTGCTATGGTCTAGAATACTCTTTCTCCAGATGCCCTCCTGGTCTAGTTCCATAATTAAGGCAATAGATCCAAAGTGTAAACCTTTATCAAGATGGCTTTCTCACATTGGTGCCTGGAAAAGAGCTAGCTCATGGGTTCCCACGTCACTCCTGGCCAATGGTCAAGGCACATTGGCTCTGCCTCAGCTGACTGGGTAGCTGTCTTGCTCCACAGGGTATAAAGGACTGGAGGGAAGGGACAAAGCTTTGCAAGTGGGTGCCAATCACAGGGTATGCATATCACAGATCCCCTAGGGCAGGCACTCAGCCAACAGGTGTTAAGTTCAACGAACCAGAAGCTGCCTCCTTGGTGTTCTGTTTGTTCAAATTCACAAACTGGGAATTGATGGATTCACCAACATTGCTGATACCATGTAATTGTTGTGGCTTATTGTGTGGCTTCTCCCTCAGCAAGCTCAGAATTTTCCTTTTCATTGCCCTACACCCCAACTCAAGATGAGGGAAAGGAAGACTTTTTTCAATTTCTCTTTTGTTTGTCACATACTCCCCTAATAACTTAATAGGATTTTATTTGATCTGTGTTTTTAAAAAAATTATGCACATGCTAAGACTAAGAGTAATGATTACCATATACATTCTTTTGTTATTTTATGCTGATCCAGCAGAGTTTTTAAAGAGTGATTTGAAATACATTTCCCATCAATAAACACTTAAGGGGGGACCTCCTGAGAAAGAGGAAGCAGCAAAGTAGAAAAGGCACAGACTTTCAAGTTTAAAACACCTTGGGTGAATCCTAGGTCTGCTACCTTGAGCTCTGTGACTCTGAACAACTTCCTTAAATCCTCTAACCCTCATTTCCCACATGTAAGATGGGCAAATAATGTTTATTTACTGGGGTTTAAAGAGTCATGCAAAGTGCCTAACTATCTGAAATATAGTAGTAACTCAATAAGCAGTGACTAGCATAGTTATTATATATCAGGCATAATGTTAGACACTGTGAGTTCAAAGAAAAATACTACACAGTGTTTGCACTTGAGGAGACTAACGCGAAAACAGTAAAACAACCAAGCCACGTTATCAGAGAGAGTTAGAGGTATGAGCCAAGTGTTGGGAGAGCTCGAGGAAGGGGCCCCTCATTACTCTGCCTGGACTAATCAGGAAAGGCTTCCCGAAGAGGTGAAATCTGAGCTAAAGCTAGGAAAATGAGTGACACTGGCCTATCAGACTAGTTGTGAAGGCCACATTCAAAGGCCCCAAGGATGCAAGTGCATGGTAGTTGCCAGAAATATTGGGTTCAGTGCAGACTTTGTCCCAAGTGACACTGACAGGTAAAGAACAGAGCTTAAATGAGACCAAAGAGGAAGAGAAATGCTGGGGGGGGGGGGGGGTTTGGGGGGGAAGGAGGGGGAAAGGGTTGAGCAGAAGGTGCTGGGATAAAAAAAAACCCAAGACACCTGACTTCTAGTCCATTACCCACGTCTGGGGTTCAGTAGGGCTAAGCCATGGTCTTGGGGGCCAGAGACAAGTGGGCATTTGCAGGAGGCTAAAGCAAACAGCAGTTTGCATATTAATGCAAAAAGAAAAGATTGGAAGGCCAATGGACTTTGATATTCAGAAGGGCTGAAAATCAGCATAATATTGCCCTGCTGGGGGCTCAATGGCTCAAGGCAATTTCCTAACCTGATAATCTTTATACTATTTACCAAACCTTACCTTTGGTCTGCCTGTATGTATTGCTAAAGGGAAAATGTGTATTCAAATAAATAAATAGCGGACCAGGCCAGAAGTCGGCGTGTCTCTTCAAGAAAGAGGCTCCACCTGGTCCCCAATGCCTTCTAAATTCATATTTCTTGTATAGCATTTTCATTCGTGCATCAGCCCCTCCTTCAGATCCTGAACCCTAGCCGTGCAGGTCGTGGCAGGCATTGAGAAGTCTGATGCCAACACAGAAGAGGGTCAGCAGGAGCAGGAAGGATGAAGTTGACAATGGAAGGCTCAAAGTCACCTCCTAACATAGATTCCATGACCATCAGTCTAAAGCGGACCACCACTCCCAGCCTACCAGTCACCACTGTCACTTCCTTAGCACTTAAATGTTTGGAAGTTATTTTGTATGTTTATTTGCTTTTCTTTTAAATAACTGTCTCTGCCTGCACCCCCCACCCCAAAGCATATAGCTTCCGTAAGAGTAAATGTTCATGCTTGTCTGCTTCACAACACTGTGCAAACAGCACTCATGGTCGGAGTCAGCCGTGTGTATCAGAGCAGCCTGAGAGATTCTGGGAGCCTCTATGTTTTTCTTGCCCTTTTATTGGATGTTTTCTGTTTATACTTTTACTTGTGCCGGCCCAGATAGGTTTTAATCATTGCAGGCATCCTTGATTCTTCTTTTGAAAGAATATAGGGTGTGTCTTTTAAATGCATCACTAATATTTTATGACCCTTTTAATGCAAAGCACTAGAATTCTTTATTGTGTATAAGATAAAAATAAATGCATCAGTCATCCTCTTCCAAAACAGTCCCATTGGAGCTCTCTGAGCCCACCCTCGAGCAGGACCCAGCCTTGCTAATTAAGTCTTGATCATGTTACTTGGAAAAGACGCAAGTGACAGCAACACAACATCTATTAATACCACTCCTCTGGTTTTCACAGCTTGGTCCTGAGCACAGGACCCATTTCAGAAACTTTTTTGAGTTCTGATTGGATCATTATTTTCTATATTTCACTTGCTTTACCTGCAATTTCTTAAATAATACCTCTTCGGTCTAAGAACATTAGGTAAGGTCATTATTCCTTATTTGGATTACTTTTTCTCCCCAAGTTTAAACCCTTATTCCCTGGGGTCATATTACATGGCCACTCACTTAGCTAGCAGAAACCATATGTGAAAAAAAATCATTAGCACTTTTGTGTAGTCATGGGTGAAGTAAACATCAGTTAGTAAGTAAAAGAGGTCAGAGCTTGGGCAAGCCCCCCCTCTGGGAGTCAGTTGAGGCTCTTGAGTATGAACTTGAACCCTAAAGGTCCTGACCCTGGAGCATCCAAGGACTTCTTACATCACCACCAACCACACACTCCTTGCTCTCATTAGCTCCCATCTTCTGCTTCCAAACCGCTGGGGAAGATGTCCCCAGCAATTCCAACCACCCCTGCCTCACTTGTTAATGAATACCAGAAAGAGAAAATTCAAAACAAACTGGAAAACGACATGAAAATGCAGGCCAAGCTGTAGGCAGCCAGAACCCCAGTCTCTTGACTTGGGCGGGGCAGAGAGAGGTGCAGGATGCTCTTAAAGTAGAATCAGCTCAGGAAACAAATGGTCCAATGCCAATCTAAATAAGCACACCTGACTCAGTTTACCAAGTATGCTGACATGTTCCCATGGAGTAGATCCACCGTGCTGTGCAGGATTGAGAAATGTTTGGCCCATCTGTCCAGTGTCCATTTTTATTCTGGGGGAAGGCAGGGAAGAAGTGGCTATTCTTTTACCTTACGTTAATAGCTCTCCTTTTCTATTTTTTCTATTAGTTTACAGACTTAATCCTATAAGACGATCTGTAGCTACATCCTTTTGTCCTTCTCAACACTAATTAATAACTTACAATTACAGCCAACACAGTACACTTACTCTGGACCAGACACTATTCTATGTGCTTCGTCCATATTAACCCATGCAGTCCTCACATCATCCCAGTGAGGAAGACCCCCTATCACCATTTTGCTAATGAGAAATTAAGGCACAGAGAGGCTAAGTAACTTTCCCAAGGTCACACAGCTGGTAATTGGAGGGGCTGGGATTTGAACCTAAGGCAGATAGACGTTTAGTTGAGGCATGAACCTTAGGATGCAATGCACCCTAGTGCCTGATAATTCCGAGGTGACTGCAATGCGAGAGGCAGAGAAAAAGCACAAAAAATTAAAAACAGGTTACTTATAACTGTATTCTCTTTATGATAAATATTTTTTCATGGCCAATTTAGTGGCTGCTCTGTGGACTGCATACAGCATGGGCTGGCGAGTGCGGCCTGTTCTGATCAAGTGGCGGCGGCATCTTCAGGCTGCAATTGACAAGCATGAGCTGTGAGCTTCCAGCTGCCTGTGCCTTCGCATCTGCTCTGACAACAGGGCCATTGTGAGTGCTGCTTGCTTGGTGGGTCCGTGGGCGGGAGGCAGCTGCAGTGGTCCTCACATGCCCTTGGGCTTGCTATCTTCCTGCCATTCTTCCTCCCTGAAAATAACCTGATTATCTCTCAGAATGGGTGTGGCCCCAAGCCTCCTAGGTGGCAGAAGCTTAAAATGATCCTGTCTGCGTGTGTGGGCCCCTCTAGGGGATTTACTTATTCCTCCTCTAGAGGGAGCCCTTCAGTCCAGGCATTCACGTTCAAGTACTCAGTATAAATACACAGCAATTGGGGCAAAGCAGGATTTATCAGGAGAAAAGAGGTTTACCTGTCATCCCAGGCTGGCTAGGAGCACACCTTCTCTCCTGTTAATCAGAAGTCATAGGAGAAACCACCTGACTGTCCTTTGTTCAGTGCTTGGTCTTTATCGCTAGGCATGGCAGTGGGGTTTATCCTGTTAATCTCTGCCCCAGCTGGGTCAGATTACCCCCATTTTACAGATGGGGAAAAAAATGATGCTCAGAGGCATTAAGTAATTTGTCCAAGATGACACTGCACTAAAGCAAAGGAGCTGAAAGTCGATCATACCTGTCTGGGACTTTGTTGTTGATTTAAACCCTGTGTATCACTGTCAAGGTATCTTATGATAATACTAGAGGCCCGGTGCACTAATTCGTGCATGGGTGGGGTCTGGCTGGCCCGCCCCAATTGGGGCCTATCAGGCCAGGCTGGCTGGCTGGGGGGAGGGGCCGCAGGCAGTTGGCTGGCCGGCCCTGCCCACTGATGAAACTCCAGGGACAATTTGCATGTTAGCCTTTTATTATGTAGGATGAATAACTAACACACGTGGTTCTTAACATGGATCAGATGGTTCTAAGCACTTTGTTCACTTAATCCTAACAAGAACCTAATGAGGTAGATGTGATTATTATCCCCATTTTGTAGATGTGAAAATGTAATAAAAAGCTTCGCTTGCCCAAGGCACACAGAATCTAGGGTGACCAAACACCCCCATTTGCCTAGAGCTGATTGGGGTCTTGGGATGTGAAATTTTCAGTTTCAAAATGGGGCCAGTCCCAGTCAAACCAGGACGAGCTGGTTACCCCTTAAGTGGCAGCGATTGAGCTTAAGGTCAGAGTTGCAACTCTGAGTAATATGCTCTTCCCCATGGTATTCTGCCACGTTTTTTTTTTTTCTTTTCCTATGTTTTGCCCAAAGATTTAATAGAAACAGAAGCAAGTTGGGTGGGGGCGTTTGCGGTTTCAGGTCCACCCAGCGTGTGCTCACATGACAGCTTTTTAGAAGGGCTTCCAGAGGGCCACCCCAAACTGCTGCATCAGCACATCTCTCCCAGCAGCCCTTGCAGGTCCAAACTTCATGAAATCCCAGGGCTCCCAGAACGAGAGGAATCCACTCCACTGTTTAGCTAAGAGCCCAGCCCATAGGCAGGAGGGCCTGATAAATACCAGCGCTGCTCCCTGGGGTGACACCTAAGGATTCTAGCCCCGAAACAGATGTGAAATTGACAGGAGTTCATGAGGGATGGCTGGGGGCTCGGGCCCAGTCCACATGCCAGGTCAATTCTTCACAGAGACGTCAGGATGGTTTACCCACTCTGAGTCTCCGGCATCTTCGGAGTCACGAAGACTTTTCCCTGGGCACTTGGGGAAGGAAGAGCAGACACTCTTCCTACTACAGATGATTTGAGTTTTTCTTCAACTACCCATGAATTAGGGGGTGTGTGGTGGTCATGGCAATGGTGGTGGCTGGAGGCGGGGGAGCATCTTCTTGTTGGTTAACATTTGGTCCCTGCAATTCTTGGTTTCCATTCAGAATTATCATCTTTACTTTTTAAAGCACTTAGAAACAACCAAAGTCTAGCTTTTCATTTCTGAGAAGTCAGGCTATGGATCAACTGTTCTATTTCAGGACTGACTAGGAAATGTTTTTAGGACAACTGGGAAAGGGTGGGCTGCATGGCAGCCAGGGTTTCTAAATATCGGAACTGGCTGCCCAGTGAGGTTTTCTGAATGGCTTTGAAAGCAGCAGCCTAGCTTTCCCACCGCCCGGGATGCGTCTTACTTGAGCGCCTTGAGTTTTTGTGAAGTCTGCACACCACAGGGGCTGCCCGGGTTCTCACAGCTCAGTATGGCGATGGAGTGTGGGGGGCCGGAGAAGGTGGGATGGTGTTCGAGTGGAAATCATTCCCAGACGGCGCTGTGAAGCATTTCCTTCATTCCTCAAAGCACATTCCACTCCACTTAGGAGAACTATGAAATGCTTGGGTTTCACCAAAACCTTTCTGAACTGGGTATCAGGAGCCCTCCTGGGTCCACTACTGGACACTCAGATACTGAGAAAGTGTGTTCTCCCTCACTCAGTTTGGGAATGGGTCATGTGGAGATATTTGACTCTTTTTTTTGCCAAGTCTTTGTGCATGAAACAAACAGAAATTCAAAATTCCCAGCCAGTTTCTATTTGTGAATGAGCTTCCTCATTTAACCTTACTCCTTTTGTGACTATTTAATTCCTCAGAACTCTGTCATGCAAATAGGGGAGGGAGTGGATTCTTCTATTTGCAGGAAATGCTGACTTCTATTCACTTATTGGATAATTAAAAACCTCTTCTTTCACCCGGCCTGCGTGGCTCAGTGGTTGAGTGTTGACCTATGAACCAGGAGGTCACAGTTCGAATCCCTGAGGGGGTTGCAGGCTCCATCCCCAGTGTGCAGGAGGCAGCTGTTCAATGATTCTCTCATCATTGATGTTTCTATCTCTCTCTCCCTTCCTCTCTGAAATCAATAAAAGTATATATATTTTTAAAAATCCAAACCCTATTTTTTCTCCCTCTCTCTTGCTAGGCTACCTTTTGGCTATTGCTCTGCTAAATTTCTTTGGCTTGGCAAAAACTAGTCACTACACTAGACAAGGCATTTTTCATCGAGCATGTCTACAAACTCATCACACCCACCTCCACCACAGTTCTCATCCAAGCTGGCCTCTCACCTGGAGTAGCTGCTGTTTGAACAAATCCAGCTCATTTTATCCAAAGCTTGACTCTGATCTCATCATCTCTATTGAAGTTCATAGTCATCTTTCTTCTCTCTGAGCTCATTCATCCAGTTGTTCCACAAATATTTGAGTGACTACTAACGTCTAACAAATGTAAGGCACAAGGTTAGGTGATCCTAAGACTTGGCCCTCCTGTAGTGAGTAATCCAGCACAGAAGACAGAAGACAAAAAGCACAGTGTGAGCCACACTTGCTTTACCCAGGACTCAGTTTCATTACATAATGACATGGAGTGCTGACGGATGTTGGATGGGTCACTTCAACTAGAGTGTGAACTCCCCGAGACTGTGTCTTTTGTATTCTCCACCTTTCATACGTGGTTCAGAACATGACAGATACCTATGATTTTTTAAAATACAGAAAAATTAAAAGAAAATAACTCATAACTCTACCCCCAAAGAAAACGCCTGCTACTCCGTTAGTATATATTCTCCAAATCTCTTTTTTCAATGCATAGACACACAGATACATGTTTATTTTTTTTGTGTTGTTTTTCCATAACTAGACCAAATGACATGCACATTTTTATAGCTTCTAAAATATACTGCCGAGTAACTCAGTCATCACAGTGTCAATATGCCTATTCTCCCATCTCAACCTTGGCTAAACAATAGAATCGCCTGGGAAGATTTAAAAAAATCCAGCCTTTCAGGTACTTCAGACCAATTAAATCAGAATCTCTGGGGTGGGTCTACTAATACCTGTGTTGTTGTAAGGCTCCCAGATGATCCTAATGTGTACCCATGGTCAAGAACCACTACCCCAATCCTTTCCATCTCACTGATTATTTTAATTGAATGTATTACCCAATCTGCTTAGAACTGACAGCCCACTGACCAATCATTACTGCCTGAATTCTTGAAATCTTGCATCTCATTGTTGACGTCTGGGTGACCAGGTGTTCTTGCTTCCAGGGTAGCTATTCAGTTATTTTCCTCCCTGAAGGCTATGCTGGGAACCATCTCTGGCTAAGGACTGGGACTCACTTGTGTAGTTCCCTCAGGGAAAGAGGGAGAATAGAGTTTCTTTTGCTGTTACATGTGGACTTGGGAAAAGAGAGAATTAAGTCTCACTGCCATCCTCTTCACTAAAGAGTGTCCACTTACCCTGACCTTCCACATGTGCTTGTGTGTATGTGTGTGTGTGTGTGTGTGTGTGTGTGTGTGTGTGTACCACAATGTAAAAGCACAAATCAGTAGTTCATCTAAAACACTAGGAGTTGAATTCTTACAGTTTTATTTTTTGCACAATATATTTAATATATAATCAGGTAACTCATCAAGGATGGCCAATATGATCAGAAAACATAGGTTAAAGGGTAAATTGAAAGGCCATTTTAGCAAACATACTGCTGGATTCTTATGGCTTAAAATAAGCCACATTGAAGTTTTCCCCATTATCTTAAATGATTAAAACCTTTAAATAGAATTTATTGAATTCTCTTTCAGCTCTAACTATGAGCCTAAAATAATAAAACCCTATTGGGAGCCAAGCTGAGTGCTTGGTATATCTTAGACTTATTGAATGATGATGCAGGAATATTTCAATAATAGATTCTTGATTCCAACTATCTATCTAAAAATGTTTCTCTATTTCTGGTTCAATATCCTCATATAAGAATCAAAATACCTTTAATACCAACCCCTACTTTCTCACACCCCATTTATTTCTACACCCACTTCTCCAAACACACACACACACACACCCCATACACACTTAGCTTTAAAATCCTTGAGGTGAGTAAATATCTTAAGGTACTACTTGCCCACTATATGTTCTTAGTGAATGATTTTCAATAAACAGAGTTTAGGATTTGCCTACATGTTCAAGGCTCTGTCTCTACTATTGACCTTTCAACACTTCCGTGTCTAGTTTTGACTGCTGTTGCCGACTGAATCCTAAGCATGGCTTTAGCTCCTACTTTCTGTCACTTGTAGGCTGACGGTGCCTTTTGGGTTTCAGTGCATCTGATTTTTTCCCTCTTTTACTGCTTTAGAAATTTTATGATCTCTGGGGAAGGGAGAGCAAAGAAAAGGAAATAGAAAAAAACGACACATAAGCAAAACCTAAACTTTGGCCACTTGCCAACCATCCAATTTATCACTCAACCTGTTCATGACTAAATTCTATCATCAGAGAACTAAACTGAAATCAATGGGGTCAAACATTTCAATCTGTCCAATTATTCCACTGGGAATAAACAGAGTCCCAAGATTTATTAGGGCAAAGTGGACTTCCAAGTTGTTCAAACCAAGCTTTTACCCATCCACCAGCAATGGATGCTGGGAAAGGAGGAAGTAAAGCTGCAGAGCATTATCACAAACAGCAATAATTTATGTCTCTATATGATGGAATCTGGTGCTAACATCCTTCGGATCTGAACTCTTAGATACACTAAATTTTTGTTAATATGTTAGGCATTTCATCGATTATGAGTTGTTTATAATAATATAAATACGGATGAATAATTGCATAGACCTCCAACTAAACAACAGGAATCTTCCAAGGAAAGACCAACCTAGGCATGGGTTTATGTTCCCGGCCAAGAGTACATAAAGGATTTTTATAGACAAAGGTTATATTTTGAACTTTGAAAATTATTATCTCAAGCTGTATAATGAGTTTTCAAATATAAATATGCAACTCTCACATAAAATCAGACAGTGGTCTGCTAGAAAGAAACCCTAGGTTTTCTGCTTCATAGGTGAACTTGAAAGTTTAGTTTCGGCCTTTTCAAGTGAGGATGGACCCAGATACATTGCAGAAATCACTCTGGATTCAGGTAGTTTCAGACACTTGAAACAATGAGTAGCTCTCTTACTTTGCCAACATATGCTCTGTTCCCCACTGTTCCCCTCCTCCTGCCTGCCTGGAAGTGACGAGGATTTGGTTAATTATAGTAGAGGCTTTCATTAATCACGATATGGGAACTGATCTTCCGAAGACAACTTTTTCTATTAACTTAATTGTAGTCTGGCTGGTCAGCCTGTTCTTAAATTGACCATCACTTGGATTATATAAAACTGACGGTTTTGTATAAGGGTCTTTGTTCTTCCAGAAAACCAGGAGATTTGGCTCATTATATCTGCTCTCTTAATGTTAATAGTATTAATGTGTTTGGGGAAAATATGGATAAGAAACAGTCCTATGGTTTAAATCAAAGTGTGTTTCCCTCCCTGTTTTAAAATTACAGTCAACAAGGCTTTCATTGGATCTTGGTAGCAGAATGATCATTATCTCATTGAAACTGTGATTTGATGATTTAGTCCTGGAGAGTGGAGTTTTCTGTCCTGGGAGCAACCCAAGAGCCAGGTTTGGAGGTGGCAGAGGAAGTAGCGTTCAGGGGAACGAACATTAATTGAGCCCTATGCTACCCTTTCATATATGGTGTCTTTCACCTTTAATAGTAACCACCAACTGTGGGGACAAACGTGTTGTTTTTCTCCATTGCACAGTTAAGGAAACAGAGTCTGAGATGCTAAATCACCCATCCAAAGTCACACCAGAAGGCCAAGATGACTTTCCTTGAAGTCATTCAATTCTAACACAACTAGTAAATGGCAGAACAAGAAATGGAAAATGGGTCTATAAGACTTGAAGACTGTATCTTTCTACCCAGTAAATGTTACCTCCAGGACTAATCCAATTCCTGGAAAGTTCATTGGGTTTCTGAAGAGACTACATGTAAGGTCTAGGGGAAATAGACATAGATGGGCAGTTTGGTCCTGAGTAAAGGTGTGCAACTGAGGGCTTGAGAGGGCTGACACACAGCTCGTGCACCTCTTTCCAAACCAAGTCCCCGCAGAGGATGCATCTGCCAAGAGAAAGGGGCTCTTTCTTTGCAAAAAAAGCTCTGTCTACTTGCCAACGGGGTGCTTTCTCCTAATTTACACATGATCTGAAGGAGGCCTCATGTGGAGGGAATCTTAGAGTGTATAGGAGGAAAGCTTCTAGAAAGATCTCATGCATTGCCCAAGTAGTAGTAACTTACATTTTATAGCCCTTTGTAGCCACAGGGCCTTCACATGCCCTGACTCTTCTCATTCAGTCTCATTTTGAACCCCCAAATTTAAGAATAGGCTGACCATCCAGACTACAGTTCATTTAGAACCCTCATAGGCCACTCCATGTGGACTATGATTCCCCCTCATTACAGATTTAAAAACTAATTAAAAGCTCAGCCACTTGCCCAAAGTCATACAGCTGGTAAACCAAGAAGATTCAAGCGTAAGTCTCCCCCCGCCCCCCTTACACCCCCCCCCCCGGCCCCTTACTTCTATTTTTGCAGTTCTATGCTTTCAGTCTAACCTAGCTTATCTAGCTAACCACACACAAAGATGCTTGGCTGCCTGCTGGCAACCTCAGCTCAGCAAATCTAAAAAACATTTATCCTTCAGACAAAAAGTTCACTAGCCAACCCTGTCATGGGGAGAGAGTGGTCAGTTAGGATGGTGAATGGAAATAGCTCAAGCCTTCAGAACTTTCTCAAGGTGGGCTCAGTCACTGAACGTTCTTGGATCAAAACCACAGCAGGCAATGTGATTATCCTGTGGCTGAAACAGCCCTTCCCTTTCAGGAATAGTTGTCTGAAGGCCAGGAAAGGGGGCGTGTCTGGAGGAAGGCACTGGCAAGCTGGTCTGATGATTAAAATAATAAGGTTCTTTGTTAGCTGGGTCACATTTTTAGGAAATACCACCTGGTCAGTAGGTGCATTTTAGGAATTGCACCCTGTCATTTAATAAAATGGGCAAAGGGGTAATTTGCAAATTGGACTTTGCAAATTGCCAGTATCTATCTAATTATTGTTTAATCAAAATAATCACTTGGTTATTGGAATTCCATTCTTAAACATACAGGCCATTTGTTTGGAAGCTGCCTAAAGGAAGAGGATTACAACAAATTTGGGGACTTTTTAGAAAAGAAAATATTAAAGATTCCATGATAAATCTCTCCTAATCAATGGTGATATGAATAATAAAATCACCCCCAATCACTGGGCACATTCTTAATTGTCCAGCCCCATGCTTATATTAGAAATTCAATTTGGGGGATTTACAAATATTGATGTAAAAGCATGAGTACTGGTTACTATGTAAGTGAGAGACAATAGCTACTTCCGAACTATTTCCATAATTCTGAATTCTTGTGTCTGAATTACCAACCAGTCAACCCACTAACCCCTGGCATTAAGTGGGGGAAACCAACAAACCATTCTTCATATCAGAATGACCACCATAATGGAGAGACAGTACAGAGCTAGCTCTTTTAAACCCTTCTCTCCACATACTGGGCTCCTGGGTAGTCCAATTGCAAGCCAAAGGAGCAAGCTAGGACCATGATGCTCTATTCCCTAGCCTGCTTTGCTGAATACTGACAACACCAAGTTCAAGTATACCAGGTCCTGCCAGATAACAATATGAAGTCCTAAGAGTCCAGGTAGTCAGTCAGATAGAAGCCTCAGCTTCTCTCCCTTTCATTTTTCTTCTCTTTCTCCATCAATGTCCTGCCAAGGCCCTGACATGATTATGCTTCCCTGACAGGCCTCTGAGCGACCTCTTGTTCGGGTTCACATTTTTCCTCTCTCTTCCTCTCTCTGCTGCCCTCTCCCTTCTTTTGTACAAAAGTGTGCATGCACATGTACTGTATGGACTGAATTGTGCCCCCCTCCATTCATATGTTAAAATTCTAGCCATAGTACTTAAGAATATGACTCTCTTTGGAGATAGGATCTTTAAAGAGGTAAAGTTAAAGTCCCTAGGGTGGCCCTAATCCACTATGTCTGCTAGTCCTTATAAAAAGAGAAAATTAGGACTCAGAAAGAGATAGAGGGAAGATCCTGGGAAGTCACAGGAAGGAGACGGCCATCTACAAGCCAAGGAGAAAGGCCTGGAACAATCTTCCCTCACGGCCCTCAGAGGGAACTGACCCTGCCGACGCCTTGATCACGCGTGGACCTCCAGCCTCCAGGACTGTGAGGAAGTAAGTTCCTGTTACTGAAGCTACACAGCCTGTGGTATTTTGTTCTGGCAGCCCGAGCAGACTAATACACACCGCTTCCGCCTTCTTACTCTCTTTCTTCCAGTGAGCTGAACTCAGCTGGCACTGGCTGAGAACTTACTCTACTTTCCTCTAGCAAGGAAGTGCTGTGGATGCAAGGTAGGGAAAGAACACTTTATGGGCAACAGAATTGTGTGATTTGCAGAAAACTGGGTCAGAAATTAAGAGATGCCACCTGTCCTTTTTCTACACCAACTCATTGTGTTTTTAAGCAAACCACTTACGTTTTGGGGGCATCTTCTCATCCGTAAAGTGAGAGGCTTGAAATTAGATGATTTCAAATGCGCCTCACAATCTTAAAATTCTATGGCTTGGCCCGGCTCAGACACCGGGTGCATCTCGCATTCTACACCCCACAGCTCCCTGGATGAGGCTCACAGAAACAGGCAGTGCTCAGGACAATATTTAGTTTTTAAAATGTTTTTTAATATAAATTATTTTAGCTTGAAGCTAGTTGTTTGGGTTTGCCTACTCTGATGCTTTCCCGCCATGTAAACATATAAGCTTGGGGGGAATGTAAAGGGAGGTGAATGAACTCATAACCCTTGTGTAAACTGTGAGCGAGGGTTAACATGAGACTGAAATGCCCCACATTGGTGATACATTTGAGCCAAGCTGCGGGTAAGCCACAATTTCCGCACTTCATTTTTCTTGACGTTGGACCGTAATGAATGCTCGGAGTTCTAAGAGGGATCTTGGAACAAGTCCTTCAGATGAGGGTGTTGTTGCTCTTTGTTCTATCTCAGCAACATCCTGGCAATGCACTTATTTCTTTCTCTTCACCAGTGTTTAGGGGACAGACACAGTGGGGCTTCTTTGAGGACTGGAAACCACTTTCTGCCTCAATTGCTCTTTTTGCTTTTTATTGTTGGGGCTGCTACAGACATATACAAGCCACAGCTGACACCCCAAACATCTATTCATGTCTTCCAATGAAAAACAAAGGCAATATCATCTCTAAATATAACTGTGCAATGGCGTACATCCTTGAGAAAGAGATGGACCAAGGATACAAGTATCATCAATATATTCAGTGTCTCCTTCAAGAAGGCACCTGTTGACATAAGGCATCAGCTACAAAAGTTGAATGCCCAAAGGGACCCCTGGTGCTGCCAGGCTACAATAGTCTTGTTTTTAAATAAAATGTCTGCTTTCCATACAGATCCCACAGAAGGCCTTTCCCCTTTCCACAGCACTTAGTCCCGAAAGGAAGCTCTGCTCATGCCAGTTGGAAAATAACATCCCCAGTTTGACCATTAAGGGAGGAAGTTCCAACCACAGGAGCCAGACTAAACGAATTTCTGAAAGCATCCACATCATTCATGCTACAAAATAGGCGTCTGAATTGGCTTTGCTGGTGTCCAGTGTGTGCTGGACTGTGGGCTGATGGGTCTCTGCTGAGGATGCCTCCCTTCCGGGCTGATCAGGGCCGGCCTCCCCTCAGGAAAGCTCCAGGCTGCCCAGAAGTGGCTGCCAGGCATTCTCTGCTCCAGACATCCCCTCTCTGGGAGTCTGCTACATAGATGCTCTCTTCCTTTTGGGTCTAAGGATCCCATCAGGGGAGCCTCTTTATTGTTTTCCTGGGTTATACAACAACAGGAACATTCCCTCCAAAAGGACTGCTATTAAGCTCATATGCTCCCTAGATGCAGAGAGGCCACTCACAAACACAGAGCACAACTTTGTTTATTTAGTTAATTGCCTTCTGGACAACACAGTGGGCCTGGCCTGGGAAGAGGAGAGCTGAGATTTACCCGTAACACTTCTGTAAGCCTCTAGGGGGCGCTGGAAGCAGGGGCTGAAGGACACAGGGTGCTGAAAGGGAAGAAGAGGTCCAATAGGGCACACACAGGAACTAGATTTGCCTGAGATGCTTGTTAAAAATAGAATCCTGGGCCCCACTCTCCCATTAGAGTTAAGACAGCAGTTCTCAATCAGGAGCAATGTTGTCCCCCAAGAGACATTAGACAATGGCTGAAGACATTTGTGATTGTCACAATTGGGAAGGTTGCTACTGGCATCTAGTGGGTAGGGGCCAAGAATACTGCAGAATCCTACAATGCACAGGACAGCTTCCCGCCCCCCCCCCCCCCAAACAAAGAATGACTGATCCCATTGTCAATAGAGCCAAGACTAAGAAACTTGGCTCTATGGGTTAGAGGGAATGCCAAGTACCTGTGTTTTTTATTTATTTATTTATTTATTTATTTAGGTATTACATGTGTGACCTTATCCCCCATTGCCCCCACCCCCCTACCCGGCTTGTGCCCTCACCCTCCTAGTGTCTGTGTCCATTGGTTATGCTTATATGCATGCATACAAGTCCTTTGGTTGATCTCTCCCCCTTCCCCCCACCCTCCCCTGCCTTTCCTCTGTGGTTTGACGGTCTGATCGATGCTTCTCCATCTCTGGATCTGTTTTTGTTCATCAGTTTATATTGTTCATTATAATCCACAAATGAGTGAGATCATGTGATATTTATCTTTCTCTGACTGACTTATTTCACTTTGCATAATGCTCTCCAGGTCCATCCATGTTGTTGCAAATGGTAGGAGTCCCTTCTTTTTTACTGCAGCGTAGTATTCCAAGGTGTAGATGTACCACAGTTTTCTAATCCACTCATCTGCTGATGGGCACTTAGGCTGTTTCCAAATCTTAGCTATTGTAAATTGTGCTGCTATGAACATAGGGGTGCATATATACTTTTTGATTGGTGTTTCTAGTTTTTTGGGATATATTCCTAGAAGTGGGATCACTGGATCAAATGGGAGTTCCATTTTTAGTTTTTTGAGGAAACTCCATATTGTTCTCCACAATGGCTGCACCAGTCTGCATTCCCACCAGCAGTGCACGAGGGTTCCTTTTTCTCCGCATCCTCGCCAGCACTTGTCATTTGTTGATTTACTGATGGAAGCCATTCTGACAGGTGTGAGATGGTACCTCATTGTCGTTTTGATTTGCATCTCTCAGATGATTAGTGACTTTGAGCATGTTTTCATGTGTCTCTTGGCCTTCCTTATGTTCTTTTTTGAAAAGTATGTATTTAGGTCCTTTGCCCATTTTTTTGATTGGATTGTTTATCTTCCTTTTGTTAAGCTATATGAGTTCCCTGTAAATGTTGGAGATTAAACCCTTATTGGAGATAACATTGGCAAATATGTTCTCCCATGCAGTGGGCTTTCTTGTTGTTTTGTTGATGGTTTCTTTTGCTGTGCAGAAGCTTTTTATTTTGATGTAGTTACATTTGTTTATTTTCTCTTTAGTTTCCATTGCCCTGGGAGCTGTATCGGTGAAGATATTGCTTTGGCATATGTCTTGAGATTTTGCTGCCTGTGGGTTCCTCTAAAATTTTTATGGTTTCCCATCTTACGTTTAAGTCCTTTATCCATTTTGAGTTTATTTTTGTGTATGGTGTAAGTTGGTGGTCTAGTTTCATTTTTTTGCATGTATCTGTCCAATTTTCCCAACACCATTTATTGAAGAGACTGTCTTGACTCTGTGCTTTTAATAAGCTCTCTAGGTGATTCCAGTGCGCACTGAGGTTTGAGCCCCTGCCGATGCCTTGGCAGTTGACAACATCAGGTTGCCAGGGCAGTGAGGGTGGATAGAGACAGGAATGCAAGTACATGGAATATGCCCAAATCAGGATCAATGAAGACAATAATTGCCTACTTCACAAATTTACTCTAAGACAGACCCTTGGAAGACTTTAATAATAGGTTTTATATGGGACTGTAGACATGAGTAAGTGCAGATCCAGGTACCCCAGGCAGAAAGTCAAGGGTTTGAGCAGCTGTGCCTTCGAAATATCAACCTCACTGCCAATTTTCCATCATTACCTTTACAGATTTAATTCTGTAAGAGCATTTGCAAACCCTCTCTCAAGTGCACTATGTTGCTGGGTAGGGCCCTATCTTCAACCTTAAGTGTTATAAGTTGATAATGGGGAGAACAGAAGTTAATTCTATTGACTTGTATCTTGTATCTTAGTCATTTGGTGTGCAACAGGAGGCTAAGAGAAACTATCTGTCTTTGGGGGGAAGATGTGAAAAAGTTAAAAAAATCTTAACTATTTTCTTGTGCTCAAGACAGTACCATATTGAGAATCAAATGACTTGTGCTCTACTTTTTCTCTCTCTATTCAGCAGCCATATACTTTGGCCAAGCTGCTCTCTGGGGGCGTCAGAGTCCTTGCCCTTGATGATGCTGGACCTAACTCACTGCTGGACCTGTCTAACTCACTGCATTTCTGTAAGGATCACCAGGAGAATGACTGAGAAAGGGCCTTTTAAAAAGTTACAATGGAAAGAAATGATTGTGCTTGTAGATGAAAGGAAAGAAACCAATAATATTAACCTGATATGAATAAAAATGTGTTTTTTTCTATTAAGTCATGGAGTTGATGGAAGGTATCTATCATTTTCTTGGGATAATCATGAATCCTCATGGCTGTAAAGAATCAGAAGAGAAACCGAAGTAGACTTTTTTTTCTCCTGGCACCATATTTAAAGGTTTAGAATTTTCTTAAAGGAACACAAAGGATATAATCAAAGTCATATGAGACCTACCAATATTGCTGTTTCCATTACAAACTAAGCCTATTTAATTAGGTCATGTAGACCCCATAAACAACTTGAGACCTGGCTTTGTTGTTTTGGTTACTTAAGGCATGCCTCTTTGCCAATTCTCCTGCAATCATTGTCTTTCTCCTGAAATGTTATTTCCATGACATAAAACCTGCATCTTGATGTGACCATAAGTGAACTATTTCCCTGTTCATCCAAAATAACAAACTTTATTTTACTCTGGTTACCTACAAGGGCAATAACATTAATTGACTCATGAAACTGAACACTACTTTTATGACCATTTTCACCGTTCTGTTCAAGTATGCTTTAAGACACCATGTTAATGTTTTCAGAGAAAAACATTACTATTATGTGAACAAACAAACAAAAAAACACCTCACCAAACAATAACAAAAACAAGGCAATCTCCTGATATGGATTGGAATGAGATGTGGGATGGGAAGAGCCAGGAAATATGGGTTAACTCAATTGTCAGTCCCAGATGCCTCAATCAGCTCCCCACTCCTAACACTGTATATACACTCAGTCAATTCCCATCTCTTGGCACCACCTCACCCCACCCCATTTCCTCTATTATTTCTCATTCATCTATTGGCTCAGCTCATGTGCACATGGGATTATCTTTACATTTATGTTTGGTATAGTGCCTGATAACTGTAGACAAAGGCACCATATCCCTCATTTTACAGATGGGAAAACTCAAGTACCAACTATTAGACTTAGTGAAGGTCAGTATTTCTCAGAGGTTTTTAGGGAATAAACCATGGTAAGCCTTGTGGGTTAATCACTTGACCCTGACCCAACCTTTCCACCTACTTTTACTAAGCATTTTAAAACACCTTATAATTGTCTTACCATTGTTTTATCAGTTATTCCACCTTACCCAGTAGCATGCTTTTTCTTATTTAACCACAAAAGAAATGGGTAGTGAATGACTAAGGTTGTTTCTACATAAATGAGATGTGCTCTATGAACTACTTCTATAGGCTCAGGTTCAAGTCAAACAAAAGCTCATGGCAATGTCATGGGAAATACCTACAGGATTTCCTCTGGCAACTGAAGCCACCCATCACCCAGCGAAGATGGGAGATTCTCACTAAGGGCATAGCTATCAAAAGAGTCCTCTGAGGCACACTGACCATGAAGATAAGCACAAAAAGTGTCATAGTCAAGTATCTAGAAATGTTACCAGGTAGAACATTGCCTAGATCACGAACAACTCATGATTTTAAAAGGTTTACCTTTTCTCCTCCACCTCTCTCCTAGAACACAGAATGTTCCATAGATGTACCTTTTAAAAATGTGTTCAGCAGTCCTGCTGTGCCAGCTCTGGATTAGAGCTCAGAGCCACCACACTTCTAGTCTAGTGCTTCTATTCCCATGTCACGTTTTCTTCCAATATATATTTTTTAAAATTTCATTTACAGTTGACATTCAATATTATTTTATATTAGTTTCAGGTGTACTGCATAGTGGTTAGACCTTTATATGATTTACAAAGTGATATTCCCGACAGGTCTAATACCCACCTAGCACCATACAGAGTTACTACAATATTATTGACTATATTCCCTATGCTGCGCTTACGTCCCCCACGACTGTTCTGTGACTACCAATTTGTACTTCTTAATCCCTTCACCTTTGTCATCCAGTCCGCCAACCCTCCCATCTGGCAACCATGAGTCTGTTCTCTGTATCTATGAGTCTGTTTTGCACCATCACTTCTTTGCAAAGAATTTTATACACACCAGTGTGACACAGCCTCCTGGAAAGAATGCTCTAAATGCCTCTCAAGAGCCTTTGATTACCCTGAGGAAGCACAAAATGTTCATGAGAAATCGCTCCTTTGTCTTCCTATAATTAGCTGGTTTTCTTCCTCTTCTTGATTCTACACCTGATGATGCATTGACTTGGCTAAACAACAACAACGTAAGTAGAGACTACACTCATTACCCTATGATATAAATACCAGCGTCAATGTGAAATGTCTGCTCCAACCTCAGAATCATTACTTTCTCTGTAGGTAGCAAAAATGTATCTCAAATATGGCTTTCACAGTGATCATTTCCTAATTACTTAGGAAAACCTACCTTTTTGGATATTGCTTTATTTATAGCTCATACCAGTCATTACCCTGGCATGACATTAGCTGAAAAGTCTCACCTCTAGGTCTTTTTCTTTGCATTTCAGATCAGTAGTGGGGGAAATACTGATTTTTTTTGTGTGTGTCAAAAGTCATTTGTCTTAAAACACAAGAAAAAGATACATGTGTATAATTTTATCAAGGTTGCCAACTTGCATGAACACCTGGCACTTTTTATGGCATCAAACACCCAGCAAATTATAAAGGAATTATGAGAATGCCTGTAAATGCTTTGAAATGGTAAACACCCTTCAATTCTTCTATGTACAATAGCCTGAGGTCCACCCTTTCTTAACTGACTGAGCCTTCTGTCTGAGGGCCGAGTTCTAGTTCTTTTTATGCCTAGCCTTGTTCCTGGGTGGAGAAGGAAGAGAAACTGGTGTTTCTATCAACAGGTAGCCAGATGCTGGTTCTTCCCAAAGCACTGATTAGTTTAGTTTTTTTTCCTTTTGTAGTCACAGTCACACACACACACACACACACACACACACACACACACAGCGCGCGAGTACACACACAGAATGAACAGTTACAAAAGATTGTGATACGGCCACTGTTAAGGTTCCTTAGTATTCTCTCATGCTCTCCATCCCTCCATTGATTCTTGGCCAACTTTGCATCAAGCATGAGGCTCTGCCTATCCTCTCACAGAGCCAAGGAAGAGAACATCTTTGTTACTGAAAACTAAAAGAGGAGGTTTCAAATAAACAGCATTCCTTCCTCCTCATAAAATACACAACCTGGTCCATCCAGTTCCTTCTTTTCAGGTGACGGTGTGGGAAGTCAGTGACCAGGGTGAGCTGGGAGAGGCTGTCCTAAGGCCTGATGGGGCTTGGCTACTCTCAGTACTGCTTCTCCAATTATTCTCATTCAGAATGTGAACTATTAGGGGACACAAAGCATGTGAAAAAATTTGCATAGCAATTGGTTTCAGTCAGCTATTGGTTAAATATAAGTGTCTCAGAACCCCCCCCCCCCCCCGGGAAAAACCCACCCCCAAGCATGGCACCCAGAACACACAGGGCCGGCTGGGTGGGTGTCTGGATCGCTCCTGGGGTGGGACACCATGGCGTCTGGGTTTTACCTGCACCCCTCTCTCTAGCCTGGCCGCAAACCACTGTGTGAATGAGACTTTTTATGGCATCAAACACCCAGCAAATTCAAGCCTGAGTCAGGAGCAGCAGTGACAGGAAAACACTCCTGGCAGCACGGTCTTTTGCTACCTAGACCAGCTTCTCCTTATGGTTTAGCTGCCTGGGGGCTCCTACTAACCCAGGGGCAATGCAGGAAGGAGGCGCACAGGTAACTGGAGATGAAGCATGAGATCAGAACCCCTATGCTGCTTCTCTGAATGGACCGGGTTCCTCTCTGGAAAAGCACTAAATTGCAATTGAGGCCCAACTATTCAGCACGAGTCTATTTTAGAGAAGTCAGAGTCTATCCTCTTGCTCTGCCAGATGGCTTAAGTCTAGCATCATGGTATGTGTTTGGATAAGAGCTCTTCCCCATGTCTCGCTTGATTTGACTGTGATTCAAAGGCTGTGATGGAAAGAGCCTTCAAACTCACAGGTGTGCAGCTCACCGGGGACACCACACAAACATTCAAAGCGCAGCAGCCACGAGTGTCCAGGCTCTAGGAAAGGCCAAACACGAGCACATGGGAACAAGGGCCCTTCGGGGCAGAGAGAAAAGAGAAGGTAACTGAAGACCCTCAATGGGGACAACATGTTCTGCAACTTCTGGAAGTAATCAGAGGGAGCAAGCCAAAGAGCGGATTAACATTCATGCACAGACTTAACTGGCCACGTCCGGGGATTCGACTGGTTGAAGGGGATCCAGCAACAGGTCCCACTGAAAGTGGAGTCAGTTCCAAGAGCTATCTGCTTTGAGTTGTGTGTTTTCTTAAACTTTAAATAAGGTAGATTTCCTCACTAAAATCAGATTGGCCGTGTAACCATCCCACCACATCAAAGGCACTCTCTATGGAAACCACACGGGTCAAGGGCTCCCTGTGTCACAAGCAGGACCACAAGGGGAACTACCAGATGCTGGAGGTACCAGATGCCCCAGGCCATGGACTAGAGAAATGCCTGTTGTCCGTTTCCCAGAAGGTCCCCAGCAATGCTTTCTCCTCTTCTAGTCCTCCAGTGTACAGAGTCTCAAGCAGTAGGGAAATCACGCTGCCCACCCTCCACAAAGAGTATATAGCATTTCCTCACTGAGTTAGGTCTGGGATGGTACAATGCTCAGATGTTCCCTACTTCCTCCTTTTCCAATTATTCATTTATTTTAAAAAATATTTTTATTGATTTCAGAAAGGAAAGGAGAGGAAGAGAGAGATAGAAACATCAATGATGAGAGAGAATCACTGATTGGTTGCCTCCTACATGCCACCCCACTGGGGATCGAGCCTGCAACCTAGGCATGTGCCCTGATGGGGAATCGAACCATGACCTCCTGATTCATAGGCTGCTGCTTGACCACTGAGCCATACTGGCTGGGTGCCAATGACTCATTGTTAAGTACTATACAATTTTAGAACTTTGAAATTTCTCCCCTTGTAGCATAAGCATTATGATTCTTACAAACATTCTTTTGTTTGCAGAAAATGATTCAGTTCCAACTTGTTTGGTTTAACCTCTGCTCTGATGTCTTCAAAGTGAATGTGTACAGAGGCCGCCCAATACCAGGACTGCTGTTACCTAAACCCACACCATCAGAGACATTGCTCACTACATGTTTTAAGAGTAAAAGCAGGCTCTCAGAGGACAGCGACAACAGCTTCTCGTCAGAGCCCACTGCAGTGAGGCTGCTGCCACTTAGCCACCAGCTGCAAAGAGTATTGAATACCTGAGATCCTTCCATGGGGCATCTGTGTCAAAGGTTGGCTTGGCAACGTGGTTAAACATGGAAGCAGTATTTTCGGTTGCTCCGGTTATTTTTGCACGGGCTACTCTAATGAGTGTCAAATCTAATGCCATTTAAATAAATAAAATTTAAAAAAGGCACAGCAACTGCACTCTTCCTGCTAACAGCCCCAAAGGACAATGGGGCTTCACTTGAATATACTCCAACCCCAACGTCAGAGCCAAGGGCCACACCGGCTTGTAAAGCCTGTTAAGAACAGGGTTAAAGCACTGCAAAGAGCGTCTTCTGTTGGAGTAGCCATCGGCATGGAGTGGTTACAGGTTTAAGGGTCCTTGCTTATTGGGGTCAAACATTTGTCTTTAGTAAAATAAAGGCACTGGACTACTTTCTAAAAATAAATGCCAGAAATGTGTTCTATGACTTCAGGATTCTCCAGTGGGTGGGTGGAGGCATCCACTGAGTCAGGATACAGATAGCAATTGAATCAACTTCAGCAAAATGCTCTCTAAAATCATGTTGACTTGGCAAGGTCATGTTAAAGAAAGCAGTTAGGTTGAATACAATGATTTCTCCAAGGAAAAGAGTGACTCATTAGTCCCAAACTATCTGTATAGTAGAAAGTTCTACATTTTGGGAAGATGACAGAGGTTCCCAAGAAGCTGATCAGCATATTCCATTGCTATTTTTTTTCCTGAAAGGAATTTAAAATTTGTGATTTTTTAAATTCCAGTTTCTAACAATTTATATCAAATAGGAAAAGTAGACACCTCTTTAGTCATGTGCCAGAAACTCAGGATCACAGAATAGTTCTGAGGATGAATTCTGGATACAAGAACAATAAGATGCCCAGACAATGGATTGTATGAATTAAGCTCAACAGAGAAAAATACATGAGTTGAATCAGAACTTAATACTTAGCAAAAGCATTAACATCTGTAAACTCACCCTGAGTCATAAAAAAGTAGGCCATGAAGCTTGAAAACACACAGATCTACTAAGTTTTTAAAAGAGGCAAACACTGAAATAAAAATGTTAAAACATGACATGCTAAACTCCTTTAAAATATATTTATAAGTACAAATAAGCGAAATTTGGAGAATCAGAAACATAGATAAGTTTGACAAAAAAAAAAAAAATGTCCAGAAATACTTGGCAAAGACAAACACATAAATCAGCTGTTCCAGATGACACATGTCCTTGGGGAGTGAAAGATTTTGACTAATATGCTTACTGAACACTGGTGCAGTAAAGATGAATAATTAGTTCTGAAAAATTACCTTGCACACAGGGGATGTCAGGAGATTGGAAAGAGACCAACCACATGTGATAGTGATGCAGCAAGAAAGCAGAAGAAAAGAGTAGTGAAAAATTAGTGTAAGATACATGAAATTGTTGGTTTAACAAAATGTGGAATAAATATCAGGGAATCAAAATCTAAAGGTTTCTTTAGGATGAATAAACACAGAACAATCTGAATTTAAATGACCACAGAAGAGTTTATGAGATTATTTTAAAGACTTTAATACTGTTCATGTTGTAGTTAAGAATGTAAAGGGATGGAGAAGGGGGCATTGAGCTGACTGTGCAGTGTCTTCGGAAAGATAGACCCCGAATAGCTGCAGCAATCTTGAGAAAGAAGAACAAAGTTGGAGAGATCACAATACCAGATATCAAGCTATATTACAAAGCCACTGTTCTCAAAACTGCCTGGTACTGGCACAAGAACAGACATATAGACCAATGGAACAGAACAGAGAACCCAGAAATCGACCCAAGCCATTATGCTCAATTAATATTTGACAAAGAAGGCAAGAGCATACAATGGAGTCAAGACAGTCTCTTCAATAAATGTTGGGAAAATTGGACAGATACATGCAAAAAAATGAAACAAGACCACCAACTTACACCATACACAAAAATAAACTCAAAATGGATAAAGGATTTAAACGTAAGACAGGAAACCATAAAAATCTTAGAAGAATCCACAGGCAGCAACATAGCAGACATATGTCGTAGCAATATCTTTACCAATATAGCTCCTAGGACAATGAAAACTAAGGAGAAAATAAACAAATGGGACTACATCAAAATTACCTATAATAATAAAAGGTACTATGCTAATTAGACTGGATATCTTCCGGATGTCATTCTGGACGTCCTTCCTGATGAAGCCAGGGCTGGAGGGAACCCAGCCCGGGTCCCGGGTGCCTGCCAGCGGCCGGAGGAGGGAAGCCCGGGTCCTGGGTGCCAGAGGGAAGCTGGTACCGGCAGCTGGGGGAAGAAAGGCCTACTCTTGCATGAATTTTCATGCATCGGGCCTCTAGTTTTCATGATTAGTCCGAAGATTCAAAACGGGGGCTGAAAATGGACAGAAATCGCAAACAAGCATGGTAGTATGCTCGTGGTGGGAGGTGTTTCAGAGCGCATCTAAACACTCCACCATCACATCAACCTGACTCAACACCTGACCAATGACCTGGGACAGGGTGTCACAGAACGTATTACCCAAACACTCAGTTGGGATGTGCCACAGGAGATGCGATTCAGGAGGAAGAAGAACAACAACAACAATGAAGAACTATGTTAGACACATCTACAGTTGAAGAGAATCCACCAAAGCATAGATATGAATAAGCTGGAAAAATTTAGGAAGCAACACAATTTAGGGATGAGAAAATGAAACATGAATTCACACTGAGCAAGAATGGGGGTAGTGTGGAGAGGGAGGCCATTAGTATTTGAGATCCCATGCAAAATTATATTCAGAGGATGTGATCCAGCGTGATGTTTAACCAGGTAAAAACGCAGCAAAGGTAAAAGCAGAAGTAGCAGGATCTCCCATCCACCCAGCCAGCCCAGGTGCCAGCTCCTTTTCCATGGGCCCCACTGACTGCTCACAGCAATCCTGGGCTGTCGGGATCACCATTCCCATTTTACAGATGCCACAACTGAGGCCTAGAGAGGTCAAGCCCACGTAAAGACACACAGAGCTAGTAAGTGTCAAGTCTAGGGCTTACAAACAGAACAGCCAGACTCCAAAATCACAATCTCAAATGCCCTCACAGCTCCATCCCTCACTTCCTTTTGGTTTCTGCTCCAATGTCACTTTCTTAGAGAGGCCTTCTTATAAAAATAAACTTAGATAAGGAGACACTTTTACTTCATACCACTTATTTCTGACTGACATACTATGTTTACTTATTGCTCTCTTACTGCAATATGGTATATTGCAGAATTCTTAGAGTCTAGACCAAGCATGTCAAACTCAAAGGCTAACACAGGCCAAATAAATGAGGCATGCGGCCCATGGACGGCGAGTTTGACATGCTTGGTCTAGACCCGTGATCAGCAAACTGCGGCTCGCGAGCCACATGCGGCTCTTTGGCCCTTGAGTGTGGCTCTTCCACAAAATACCACGGCCTGGGCGAGTCTATTTTGAAGAAGTGGCGTTAGAAGAAGTTTAAGTTTAAAAAATTTGGCTCTCAAAAGAAATTTCAATCGTTGTACTGTTGATATTTGGCTCTGTTGACTAATGAGTTTGCCGACCACTGGCCTAGACCATGCCTGGTATTTCATAGGTACTCGATTAATATTTGTTATTAAATTATATGCTTCCTTTTCACCAAGTGTAAACGCAATTCATCCACCAGCAGGTTACCTAGTTTGAAAAATCATACTTATAAGTATGATTATAAGAACACTGAACAGAGAATAAGAACTTCTAAGAAGTAGGAAATGTCTTGCTATATATTTTTAGAACATTAATTTACTTTATTGGACAAAGCATCAATCCAATAATGTAAAGTACTGTTTTTATCAATATAAACTCCCTGCCTTTGTTAAATGTTAAACAAATAAAGAATGTGAAGGAGAACCAAGTCACTGGACTTCTTTGGGGTTCACATGCCTCCACCCAACCCCGTCAACCACACCAAAAAAATAAGAGGAGATGAAGGTACGCGCATAGAAAACAACTGAAAAGTGAAAGTCAACCGATGCTTTCCTTAGTGATACTGAGCAAGTGAATGGGGAGCTTAAAAAAAACAACAGCAAATTGACCACATTTCCCACAGAATAACCTAAGCTGCCTGGTTATTTTGTAATTGAAGAAACAATGCCTCAGTTATAGGGAACACTGTTTTTCTCAGCCTCCTTCATCCTCCCCAGTCCTATAGGTGAGCCCTAGACACCCTTCCTGTCTAGTGGCCATTTGGACTTAACCTCTCTGAAGCAGACTGAATGTTTGGGGGTTTTAATGGAGAATCAGCACCTCTCAGGTGTCAAATCATTCCTCTGTGATGTTAAAGCAATTATAATGCCCTGATGAGGGTGGTTAGAACTCAAGGAGGCTGAAAGAGGGGAAGCCTTCAGTCACTAGACACCAACACCACTGCCCAGTGCTCATGGGTATCTTTCCTAGAGAGAAAAGGACATACAGGAAGCGAGAGAGGGAGCTGGCTTGTGGAGTAGCGAAGACGAAAACATTAAGATAGCTAATGTTGGTCACTAACGCCCATGTGCCAGGCACAGTACATACGCATGACCTCATTTAGTCTTAACCCCACAAGGCTGACCTGAAGTGCAGGCAGCTGCCTGAAGACACACAGTAGTAAGTGACAGAGCCAGTGACTGTTGGGCTCTGGCATCCAGTCAGGATCATAATGCTCCATGACCCACACATCCCTGATGATACTCAAACCTTCACAGGGTTTCTTTCTATCATGGGGGCAGCGGGGGCAGGGGCTTCTACTTTTGATGGTGCCCAGGTGTTGTTCTATAAAAACAGCAGCAAAATTGGCAGAAAGGGTTGTTCCAGATGCCTTTACAAAAGATCCCTTTGATCCTCTTTAATCTATCACCAATTAGCTCATGAGGCCAAGAACATTTTTGGCTGACCACTTGAAAGACGTTTTTGGGACCACTTGTAGTCAGTCCCCTTATGCCTGCTTCAGTGGAAAAAATAATTGTATATGCTAGAAAGCTCCATCTTCAGCATAATTTTAACTGGCCAGAGAAACTGCCCAAATATCTCACCAAGAAACGTTTCATCCATAAAGCAATTTACTTTTCTGAATCCACCTCTGTCCCCAAACTGGCCCTAGTGAACTGTAAAGGCCAGCCCCCACCCAGCAATGCCATCTCCATGGCAGCAAAGGGAGTTGCGGGGTTGAGGGGGTGGGGGTGGGAAAGCCCTGGTTCTAGAATCAGGATGCCTGTGCTCCAGGTTGGCAGGACCATTAAGGGAGTTTCCTTAAACTCAGTGAACCTTGGTTTGTCATCAATAGGATGGGGACTCACTGCATTTGCTGAGTGCACATGAGGCCATTTATCATCCCCACATCTGTTTACAGTGCTCTTACAATGCTCCAGGCATCACTAAGTGCTTCATGTGCATTGCATCTAATTCTTACCCCATGACTTAGGGACTATCATTAAGTACCTAAGATGAGAAACTTGAGGCCCAGCTGAAGTTAAGTAATGAATCTAGCTGAGGTGACACAGCTGGTAAGTAATGCAGCAGCATTTGAACTGAGATCCAAATGACTTCAGAGGCCAGATTTTTAATCAGAAGCTAATTCATGATTGGGCTCTGCCCTGCCTTTCTGCTGCCATCCTTTATAGATAAACCTTTAGAATTATGTGCAAATCCCTGGAATGCCATATTCAGATGTAAAGCTTCATTACTGTCAAATGGCCCCAGGTTGTATTTGTACAAAATTGGGCAAGGACATCCCACGACAGCATTCTCTGAGCATGCCCAGATGGTCAGACACGCTGAGAGGACATTACGTTCCTAACATGTGACATGCACGGTCACATGCATTATTGTATCACATCTATGCTATAGCTTTGCCCAAAGCTGTTAGTTTAACATTTTAACAACTAACTCCAGTTTTATTATTTCCCGAGGACACATTAAAATAATGAATGCATTATCATTGTTTTCCCCAAAAATGTCATGATCTTATTCAGGGTCACAGAGCTTGTTACGGTCAGGGCTGAATCATTTGGGTAAATTACTATGCCTCAGTTTCTTCTGTAAAATGGAGAGATTGGGCTAGGTCATCTCTATGGCCTCCTTTGACTCTAAAGTCTATGGTTCTGGGTCACAGACTTACTAGCCAAATGCCATGCCAGAGCCAGCCTCCCTCTTCAGATTGGGGGAGGGAGACAAGGAGTAGGGAAGAGAAAGGAATAGGAGCTGCAGTGTCACGGTAACAAGGAAAGAAAGGGAGTGGCTGAACAATGAAGAAGAGTGGGAGATGGAGAGTCGAGAGAGAAGGGGAATGTGGCGGAGAAGAGCCCACTGGTGGAGGTGGAGCTGCGTGGGAGGCGTGGTCCGGTCCACTAACAAATGACTCAGACTTCACTCCAAGCTGCTAGTTGCTCCTTTTTCAGCTCAGGTAAGTCACTAACCTGGCTCTCCATGGAAGGAGGGAGGGAGAGTGGAAGGAAGGGAAGGAGGAGAAGGAAGGGAAGGAGGAGAAGGAAGGGGAGGAAGGGACACAGACACACACTGGTACTTTATGCTCACACAGGAAGGGGGTTACCGTAAGATTGATGACTGTACCTCAAGGCATGCACGAGCCCTTCCAAGAGCCTGACCGGGACCTAGCAAGTAGGAATTTATGACTGTCTTTTTTTTTTTTTTTAAAGGACTCCTCAAATTCGAAATACTTCCAGTTTCACAACCCTGGACCCTCCCGAGCACCACTCTTGGTGTTTATGAATGCAGGTGAGGTTGAAGGTAGAGGAAGCTGCAAGAGAGTGGGGTCCACATGGGCCACACGAAGGAAGGGGCGGTGATCAAATAAAGGAAACATGACTGTGAGAAAAGACGTCTGGTTCTTTAGCCCGAGAGTTTTCGTTGGCCTGCAGAAATGGGTCATTTCCTGCCCTATTCCTTCCAAGGCCAGTCCCACAGACTGGCAGTGGGTAGTCTCCTCTGTTGACTTTGAACGTACTGTGTTCTAATGCCAATGAGTACTGAGAGCCTGTTTCCCCGTGGTGGTCTTCAAAGTGACGACACTCACAAGGATCGTGGGGAGACTAATAATAGAACTCTTATGTACAATTTCCTCCTGCCCTTTAAAAACATTGTGTTTTATAATGGACATAATAACACAGTAATACATGTGTATAATGTATAAATAGATAACTATACATATAATAGGCATATGGATAAATTTATTTATTAATATAGGTCTGTATCAAGAAAGTTGGGAGATTATTGCCCTGGGGAGAAGATATTCCTCTATTCTCTTAAAGTTCCCCTCTTAAAGCTTTTGGGTGACAAGGCCATCAAACACACTCACCTTGGTTAAACTTGGTTGAATGCTTTGAATCTTGCCTCCTTTACATTTATTTCCCTTGCTTTGATAGTCAATCAAAATAATTGCTTTATTTTTCTCTTTTCCAGTTACTAGCTCAGTATTTTGAGTTTGCCTAAGTTATATTCTTCAAAATGTACCTCAAGAATGCCTTTGCATCAATGGAGTGTGCATGGGGACTTAAGAGATACGGCAACCAATAGCAAGGTATAGACCTTATTTAGTTCACAATTCAAACAAACTGTTAAAAGGAAAGTTATGAGATAATAGGGAAAATTTGAACTGACCTCATATTTGATAATAAAGAACTATGCTTACTTATTTTTGGTGTGATATTAACGTTATGGTTATACTTCTTAAACAACCTTTATCCTTTATAGGTAAATACTGAAACATTTGCAGATGAAATATGATGCTTGAGATTTGCTTCAAAATAATTCAAGGAAGATATAGATGAAATAAGATATCCATGAATTGTTAATTATTAAAGATGGGTAATAAGGTACATGGGGATTCATTATAGTCTTCTACTTTTGAATTGAGATTTTCATTATAAAAAGATAAAATAAAATAAAATCAACCTAACATGAAGCAATCAGTGTATCTTAAAGAAATCCCCATTTTGCCTTTCATCTACCAACATTTTTTTTTGGCATGTGACCCAAAGAAAGGCCAACACAATTTGCCAAGCACTGGAGTGGTATCTTGAAACACCTGGGTTTTGCATTTTAGACCAGAAAGCAAACTGTCTGGGACTGAAGTTGCTTTATTTTCAGGTAAAAGAGAACTTGCTGATTCCAAAGGAGAAAAAAAATAAGATCATTAAACAGGACCACTATGCTCTTTGAACATCAAAGAATCGTTACAAAGCAACATTGTGATGAGTTAAATATAAATGAATCAGGAACATGCGGCTCCAATTTCCTTCCAAATACACACATTTGTCGATTTAAGGGAAAATGCCCTATTAAACATGTGCTGAACTGCAATCCTTTGAAAGACGGGAAGAGAATCACTGAACCCGAATGGGCCCTGACTTTGCTCCCTGAGACTGGACCTTTGGAATATGATTTTACCACCTCACCCCATTCCCTCTGCAAACTCTACCTCCTTCCTTCCAGGGCCTAATCCAAGCTCTACTTCAAGTCCTCAAAACATATGACTTAAAAAAATGTCCAGAGATCAGCAACATTTGTTTTCTTTTCAATTTTGATGAGAAAGAAAAATTCTTGGAGACTCAACTTAGAAAGCACTTACTGGCAAATCCATAAGCCCTGTTGGTTTAAACTTGGAAAGTGGAGATGAAAAGGGGGCCACATACTAAACCTGACAAGCTCAAAGGAGGCCTGCATGGCCGGCCTTACAAGCTCAGAGACCAAAAGTAACCACATAGGACGGTCTGAACATAATTCTAAACTAAAAGCGAGTCATAGAGGGTAGTTACATCCTAGGCCTATGGCTTCCTTAACAAAGGGTAATCTTTGCCTTCATTGAGTCTATTGTCTTTTTGCATCTAGATAACATGCCCTTGGAATCTCAGAGTGATCTCCTTTTCCAGGCCCCTTAGGGAACCCCCACCGCACCAGAGCGGGGCCACAGAACCCCGCATTGTTATCTTGTTCCCTGAAGACCATCTCTATGTACCCACCAGTGTAAAAGAAGTATGTGTTTCTCCATTTTATTTCTTACCCAATCTCAGAGATTTCCCTTCCTTGCTTTCTATCTCAATCTACTGCCAATGGATTTCCTGTAACCCTCCCTATGTCTCATCTTTTGATTCTAATCTATAAAATATGCTGCAAAACTGCCATTCTCCAGAGCATTTTCTCAATCTGTTGAATTTTGCTTCCCGGCAATGGTCATCTGTTTGGCTCAAATAAACTCATAAAAATTCTCTACAGGCTTGGACACTTCTTATGTCGACAAAAGTAACGGGAGTAGTTAACACAGTGAAAATGAAGTGTGGAGGAAATGGATGCCGAGGTAACCCCACTGTCCTCTCACTCATCCCCCCTCTCTCCTCAGTTACGCAAGAAAGAATTCAACTGCAACAATCTGGACGTGTCTGTGTGGGTCTCTGACTAGTATAAAGCTGTTTAAAAAGATGCTTCCCAGCTTAGGCAGTTTCTGGCCCAGCACCTGGCCCAACTCTGCCTGAAGTCAGCAGGGGGAAAATGAAGTTTCTTAGGCTAGGCCTTGACCGAGGGGAGGGCAATGGAGACGTCGGACCAGGGCCTAAAGAGTGAGCTATAAAAGTAAGGCGAGCAGTCCTCTCGCTTGAAGTCCCGAATGCCGGGCGGTGTGAGGAGAGGCGCTCTCTGGCCTGTGGGCCCCAGAGGGAATGTTCTTGCTGTGTCATGACAGTGCAGTTTGTCAGAGGGGTGTTGTGCAGGTTGGTCTGAGAGAGTTCTGCCCGGGAGGTGGGTGGTTGGACTCCTGGGCCTAAGACGGGGTCTTTGACTTCTGCGCCCCCTCCCCCACTACCCAGGAAGGAGCACCCAGGGCCGCCTCCTAACTCCTATGCTCTCGGCAGCTTCTCCAGGAGACCTTGTTCTTTTACAGGCCTAAGGAGTTCAAGTTGCAAAACCAGAGTCCCTCATCTTAATTTTCCCAGCACAAAACTCCAGTGGGAATAAACCTTCCCCGATTAAAACGTCTCTCTCTACAGGGGTCGGGAACTAGTGTAATTTTTCTCTCCAGATACTGGCACAAATACTGTTCACAGTGATGAC
Source organism: Cnephaeus nilssonii (assembly GCF_951640355.1). Classification (NCBI taxonomy): domain Eukaryota; kingdom Metazoa; phylum Chordata; class Mammalia; order Chiroptera; family Vespertilionidae; genus Cnephaeus; species Cnephaeus nilssonii. The sequence continues at coordinate 86,624,264 of NC_137072.1, read as the reverse complement.
ATTTACCGACCAAAACTATTTGCCTGTAAGCTAGAAAGAGAGCCAGCATTTCCCGACTTTCTGAGAAGCCACACAGCTATGGCAGCGGCACTAGCTTCAGGGACCCGTCATCCTTCAGCGCCCCTGCCTGGCTGTCTTGTTGATAACTGGGTCCCTACAACAAAGGACAGGTATCTCCTTTGAAAGGTAGGGCTCCCGCTTACTCTGCACCCACTCAAAACTCAGTCACACTGTAGGCCGTGGGCATAAACACAGTATCCACCGGAATACGACCCAAAAGTAAGAAGTATTTCCAAGGGTGCCAGAGCTAGCAATCTCCAAGGTGGGGGAAAGAGGAAAAGCCTTTTAAATGTTCTGTAAATGCCTTTTGAGAGTTGAGTGTGTTCCATAAAATGCAGCTCACCACCCACCAAACTCTAAGGTTTTCTCCGGAATTCTTACTAAACAAAAGACTGAAAGAGCTCGTTGGCCAGAGACACCATCTCAGGCACTTGAACACGGTGCTGCTTTTCCCCAGCACCGGAGAGGAGGCTGGCTTGCACATTATCCCCACGATAACAATCCCTTCCACAGAATCCGAACCGGGGTGCTCTTGACTACAGCTTGCAACATTTAGGAATTGGCCAAGATAAGAGGCAAATTCATTTCACTCAGTTCACCTTAAGTTGGAACGGTGCAGAGCCGGGTGTACAGATGTTAACATTCCCAAGCTCTCCCCGCAAGGACTGACCTGGTGGAGAGACAAGCAGGAAGGCCGCTGATGACACAGCACAGAGGAGGCGCAGAGAGTGAGCGTGGCTGCTCCACAGGGGCAGGCAGGCTGAATGGCGGCCGAGCTGCTGCGGCTAAGGGTTCTTAAGCTGCAGTGCCCACGAGGATCACCTGGGAGCTTGTTAAGAATGAAAATGGGATGGGCCCCATAAGGATCACCTGGGGAACTTAAAAAGAAACATGGATGCCGCCAACAAGGTTTTGTCTTGTTTTGATTTAGAGCCCAAGCACCTGCAATTTAGAAACCAAATCTAGCCAGGCCAGTGAGGCTCAGTGGTTGAGCATTGACCTATAAACCAAGAGGTCAGGGTTTGATTCCAGGTCAGGGCACATACCTGGGTTGTGGGCTTAATCCCTGGTAAGGGATGTGCAGGAGGCAGTCAATCAATGATTCTCTCTCCTCATTGATGTTTCTATCTCTCTCTCCCTTTCCCTTCCTCTCTGAAATCAATATATATTCAAATATCTATATATATAAAAGCCTAAGAGACCGTCACAACTGAAACAACTGGATGACTCAACAGGTTGCGTGGGGCGACCAGGTTGGCAGGGGGTTAGTGAGGGCCGACCAAATGACTGAGCAGCGGGCTGCGTGGGGCAACCAGACTGGCGGGGGCGGGGGTTAGTGAGGGACGACCAAACAACTGAACAGAGGGCTGCGTGGGGTGATCAGGCTGGCAGGGGGGCAGTTAGGGGTGACCAGGCCGGCAGAGGGGGGCAGTGAGGGGCGACCAGGCTGGCAGGGGGGGGCACTTGAGGGCAACCAGGCTAGTGGTGGGGGGGCAGTAAGGGGCGACCAGGCCAGCCTGGGGGGGGGGGCAGTTCGGGGCAATCAGGCCATTGGGGGGGCAGTTAGGGGTGATCAGGCAGGCAGACAGGTGAGCAGTTAGGACATCCCCTGAGGGGTCCCGGATTGGAGAGGGTGCAGGTTGGGCTGAGGGGACCCCTCCCCGCGCCCCCCCACCCCCCGTGCATGAATTCATGCACCGGGCCACTAGTATATTACATAATAAAGAGTCCACCACTTCCTTTTGTTTTATACTCATATTGAATTTGAATGCCTTAAGACACTATAAACAGGATGTCCCAAAAATGTATACACACTTTGAATATAACTATAAAGGCAGTGCTTATTAAAATACATTTCCTTTTCATTTAACAGCTATCAGCTGTTAAAGCATGTGCACATGTTTATACATGTTTTTGGAACACCCTGTATATACAGGCATGGGCAAAAGCAGGTTTATAGTTGTGAGTACTCGAAACACAGTTTATTCTTATATTATTGTTTATTTATGAATTATTGTATTATTTATTATTATTAACTATTTGCCCACCCCTGAATCTACTGTCCTCTGCAGTTGACCAGAGAGGCCACCACTTCCTTTTGTTTTATACTCAAATGATGCACATGTTTAAATAGTTCCTGCCTGGTTCCTGTACAGCAATCATGTCAAACTCGTGGCCCGCAGACCGCATGCGGCCCACAGCGAGTATTTTTACGGCCCCGCCAATATAACGGTATGTAAGAAACATTTTAATAAAAATTTCATAACTTAATTTTTACAATATCCTGTTATACATAATTATTAATAACTAACTACAATGTTCGCTAATGACTGATTACTGTAATCGTGTTGCATTCGTTTCCCTTATGCGCCTTATGCGCAGGCGCACCATTTCTCTCCACTAATACCAGCAGTGAATATTTTAGCAGCCGATTGCCACATCATTAGTCTTGGACTGACTTGTTTGGTGTGCACAACAGGAAATATTTCACTTTCAGAGAACAAGAAAAATAGGTTTATTTGCATTATGCTTATTCATTTTGCAGTTATTCAGTGTCTGGTGAGTTAATGTTCAAGAAAAATATTAATTTTTATTAAAATGTTCTATGATTTTATGTTAACAATTACTCATTTATTTCAGCCCTTTGTATTCAGCATGTCTCTATCGAAATATACCTACATTTCTATGAAAATTGAAGCTTTTATGTTTTTTTTTGCGGCCCACATAAACTTAAACCTTTACTTGGCCCATGTTAGCCTTTGAGTTTGACATGCTTGCTGTAGGCATTTGAGTTTAACAACCTCTCCCTCCTCCCTATCCTTCCCCCCCCTCCGCAACACACACACACACACACACACACACACACACACACACACACGGCCACATGCTTAAATGGATTAGCTCCAGGTTTTCAGCTGGGTCCTTGAGGGGACAGGACAGACCGAGACAATCCCACTCAGATGACGGTGGCAGGAGGAAGGCAGGCTTCCCGGAGCCTCCCAGAGCCTCCACCCAGTCCCCTGCCTCCGAGATCCCAGCAGCCCACGGTGGTGAGAGAGGGTCTCCATCTCAGGGCCACATAGCCACCACCCAGGAGCCCTCTCCCAAGACTGCCAAACGGGCCCAGCAGCCCCACTCACTGCTCTCCACTGCCATTTCCCAAAGCGCTGGTACCCACCCAGCCACCTCCTCACAGCCTATTTGCCTGTGCTATTTTCCTCGCCTGAAATGCTTTCTCTTTCCATCCCTGATTTTGCCTACTTCCTAATTACATCAAGATCCAGCTCAAACCCCCAACTTCTCTAGCAGCATTCCATGACTAATTTCACTGAAGTGGACCATCTCCACCTCTTCTCAACGTATTACCTACCCTTCTTTTCAAAGACTTTTTTAAAAAAATGTATTTTATTGATTTTTTACAGGGAGGAAGGGAGAGGGATAGAGAGTTAGAAACATCGATGAGAGAGAAACATCGATCAGCTGCCTCCTGCACACCTCCTACTGGGGATGTGCCCGCAACCAAGGTACATGCCCTTGACCGGAATTGAACCTGGGACCTTTCAGTATGCAGGCTGACGCTCTATCCGGTCAGCCAAACTGGTTAGGGCTTTAAAGACTTTTTTATATCGCTTGTGCGTATTCATTTTATCTTCTCAATTAGACTGTCAGCTCCTTGCGGGTGAGTACTCTGCCTAATTTCTTACTGCTGTATCCTTACAGCACCTGCCACAGCACCTGAAATGCGTCCTTAATTCACCGGTTAGTTCACTGTCACCAGTAGCATCAGGTAAAAACTGCACAAACTTCTCTCATAAAGCATCCCCAGCAACTAGAAGCCTCCCAGAAAGTTCTATCAAATTAGTTTGGGAACAATGTCCTGGTGATTTCCTGGCAGCGTGCTTCCTGGATCTCTTCACATTTTGGAAAGAACAGCCTGCTTGCGTCCACTCAACTATTCCACAGAAACGTTGCCTTCGATCCACGTACTTGTAGCAAAGAAAACCTCCCTTCAAAGAAGCTATAAAACTGAAAGTACTTCACTGGACAGGCTCCTCAGTAGCACCTGCAGTGAGTCGAATGGTCACCCCCAATGGAAATTGAAAAAGATAGGTCTAGCCACCCGGAACCTGTGATGTGACCTTATTTGGAAAATGGTCCTTACAATTAAGCTAAAGAGCTCAAGATGAGATCATCCTGGATTATCCAGGTGGGCCTTAAACCCAATGACAAGTGTCCTTATAAGAAGAGGAGGGGACATAGACAGAATTGGAGAAGACATAGAGAAGAAGGTGATGTGGAAGCAGAGATTGGAATTATGTGTCCACAAACCGAGGAGCACCCGGAACCACCAGAAAGTGAAGAGGCAGGGTCGGGACCCTCCCTGGAGCCTTCATAGGAGCCCTGCTGACATCTTGATTTCAAGCTTCTGGCCTCCTGAACTGTGAGGAAACAGATTTCTGTGGTTTTAGGCCACCAACGGTGGGGCGTTTTGTTATAGCAGCCAACAAGGACGTAGGTGGGGAAGGGGCAATGGGGTGGGGGGAGGGGAGGCTTTGGCCCTAGCTTTCAGAGACACCAACTTCAGCATTCATCAAGAGAGAGGAAGGGACTTTCACAACCCCAGTTAGTTCTGCCATTGTGTATTTTTCTAGAAAAACTTCCACGAGGTCCTTGTTTCCCCAGAGGCGCTCACTATTCAGGCTTACGCCAGATACTTTCTCTTTGAACCTGCTTATCTAAGGTGGAGTGGAGTTACATTCCCATGAGGAAGGACCAGATAATCCTGAAATGTCGAGTCCTCAGAATGAATGGCCTTTCTCCAAGGTCCTAGGTAATTTGCTCCTTCCTCTACTTAGCAAGCATTTATTGAGCATCTACTGTGCCGAACAAATTGGTGAGTCTGGCTAATAACAAAAGAGGCCTGGTGGTCACCACAGATTCGTGGGGATGGAGGCATCTCTATCTAAATATGACCAGCCACGCTTTTCTAGTCTGGGCTCTAGGAACCCTTGTCAGAGTCCCTCTGTTCATTTGCCCACTGACTCTAATTTACACATAAGCCAACCCTTGCTATTTTCACCCGTCTGGTTAGTAAGAAATACATTTTTTTGGCAAATATTCCAAACACTGAGGCACACCCGGCAGCACTTTTTATATGATTGCTAGAAGCTGTTCACATCCTTCTGCAACCCTCTATCCAAGCTTATTAACAGGAGGAGCCAGAAAAATATCATTGTAGAGGTTGGGGACATGAGTCACTTCCTCTTATAAAACAGACATGGGCCATAGAAGAATGTCTTTCTTCCTTAGAGACACATAGTGAAGGATTTAGAGGTGAAATGTTATGATGATTGCAAATTACTCCAAACCACTTCAGGAAAGAATATATAAATGAGGCAAAGGTGGCAAAATGTTAATCATTAAATCTGGGTGATAGGAATACAGGTGCTCACTACACAGCTCTTTCTGCTTTTCCATTTGTTTAAAGATTACCCCAAATAAAAACAGAATGGATATGTGTTTTTTACATATAGGGCTACCTTTCCTCTGTGCTGACACGGAGTGTGTCTCGGGTATGGAGACCAGCGGTTTCAGGAAGGGATGGTATCTGTTTCAATGAGAAGTGCCCGAGAGAGGCTGCAAATCTGTGCGTGCAAGCTCTGCTCTTAGGTTCTATTTATGGAAGGAACAGAAGACACATCTATTGAGAAAAAGCAGAGTACAAAAAAGAGCAGCGTTGGCATAGAAGCAGGAAAAAAATGCCTCGTTGGGAAAGCACCGCATCAGAAAGACGTGTTTTTCTGGGAAGTCACAGACAGCTGAGCATCGCTTTACACGGCTGGCAGGGTGATTTGTCCAAGTGCATCCAGTGCATGTGGAATTTATTCCTCTAAACAAGCATACCAGCCGGGAACTGACTCAGGTCCCATCCCCAACATCCCCGACACACCAACCCGGGCAGGCACAGTGACCGGGGGACTCACAGTTCTGAATACAGGAAGTGCAGGTTGCCCACATTGTCAATGTAGTTGGCAGGGCTGAGCCAAGGCAGAACCAGCAACAGAAGCGCCTTCATGTTCCGAGCAGTGTGCTGCTTTCTTCCCGGCCACCTTCTCTGTCAGCTGCAGGGGTCCGGCCCAGCCCAGCCCCTTTACACAAACCTTGCCATGTCCCCACAATCAGTAGACCATAAGGAGTCTTAGAGCCCTTCAATCGAGCCCCGCTGATAAATAAATCATGGGCCTGTAAGAGGATTGCACCCTCTGATTCTCAGACAGGGAAATATGAGAACGGAGGGTCCCACCATGGTTGGCGAGAGGGCTTAGACTGAGAGCGAGCAGGCTGATGCCCGGGAAAGGGACCTGCCCCTCCTGCAGGATGCCGACTGGCTCTTGAGGAGCAGCTGGTACATTTACATCACTGGCAGGGAGCAGATGGGCTGGAAGCTGAACTGTGCTGGGAGAGGGCAGGAGCATGGCATACTCGGGCTCACGGCATGAATGAGCAAACAACCAAGGCTGTCCGCCAGCTCGCAGAGGAAGACACTGAGGAGTTAGCAGCTTGGGAAAAGCGGCTGGAGATCTGAGCTCACTGTGAGCCTGCAGACACTGCGACACAGAAGTATGATATACGAACTGACTCCGCCTCTGAATGTATGGTTAGAACATGCATTGAAGGTATGTTACCTCCCACTGCCCTGACTGCTCTGACACGAGAGAAAGGGTGGCTTCCTTGCTAATTTTTGAAAATTATTCTCTTTGAGGAAAACAAAGAGCCTTGATAGATATGAAGTGCTGTCCAAACAATGTTCAGGCTTCTGTTCTGTGAGGAAAACAGCCCTCCATGCCTCCCTCTCTGCTGAGTGACTGAAATAAGCTCTGGCACCAGCTGTAGGACCCAGGCATTTCATTTGAGCTCCTGAGCCTCAGTCATCTCATCTTTGAAATGGAACTAATAATGCCTCACTTGCTTGGTCCAGCTTGGGCCACATCATCTCTTCTAGCTTTCAGATCTGTGATTCCAGACTATACTATCTACTTGACAGTAGGACTTCTAAGCAGGCCTAAGCTCTGGAATGCCACAGAAGCCCCAGGAGTCCTCTCCTTCTACTCCATATTCACGAAGATCAAAATCCATTTTGCAAACTCTGGGCCTGAATCTTAATAGAAATGGCTCAAAGAGATAATTTCCTTAATGACAACCAAGCAATCACAGCAAACTACACTTGCTGGGAAGACCAGAGAAAAATCTATGGGATGAGACCAACTGCAATAAACCGTGTAGGAAGTAGGAATTTGGCATCGGCGATCTGCATTTTCCTGAGGCGGGCCTAAAAAAGATTAAATACAGTAGACTCTTAGAATGTGCAGATTTAATTTCTACAGTTTAAATCCAAGGTAAGCAACCTTGATAAAGCGTGGCATGAATTAATGTTGTTGAGGCCCTACTTTGAATTCCATTCCCTTTAAGTCTGGTATGCAAGAGTGAGTCAGAGCTGGTGAGGAGCAGCAAAAAGGAAGTAAGGTTTGGTATTTAGATGCTGGAGCCAAACAGGCTTAAATTTGAACCTGAACTCTCCCACATACTAACTGTGTGACACTGAGCATGTTGTTTAACCTCTCTGAACCTCCATTTCCTCCATGGTGAAAGAAAGACAATAATAATAGGGCTGCACTCATAGTATTGTTATGAAGGTAGAATGAGATAATGCCTATGAAGAACAAAGGGCTCCATGAGTGTTTGCTATTGTTATAAATATTGTTAATAATAATTACTAATGATAGTGAATGAGCCTAGCTGGCCGCTCAGCACCTATCTCCAAAAGGCTTTGTTATTCTCGTCTGTCCTTTCTTTCCTCCTGTACATGAGGAACATGACATCACAGTGTCCTGAGACATGCTCTACTGCATAGCTCATAACCCATAAGCAGCATTGTATATAAGAAAGCGTGTGTGTTTCAGAGTATACTGGATTGCATTTCTGATCAACTTGAACATGTCAGGTTGCCTCTCAAAGTCTCTGTGAAAAAAATAAGAATGCCTGTCTTTTCACTCTTTGCATTTCAAGAGGATAAAATTCACTAATGGATATGAATGCAATATAAAAGTGAAGGTATTGGTTTTTGTTGTTCTTACATCACTGTTGCAAAAACTGCCATTTGCCTATCCAATATCTAATCTCTTCTTCCTTTTTTTAAAAAAATATATTTTATTGATTTTTTTTACAGAGAGGAAGGGAGAGGGATAGAGAGCTAGAAACATCGATGAGACAGAAACATCGATCAGCTGCCTCCTGCACACCTCCAACTGGAGACGTGCCCGCAACCAAGGCACACGCCCCTGACCAGAATCGAACCTGGGACCTTTCAGTCCGCAGGCCGATGCTCTATCCACTTAGCCAAACCGGTCAGGACATCCTCTTCTTCCTTTTAACAGAACCCAAGTTTTGTTCATGGTGATAACGTACTTAACATCTCTCACAGATGGGTAGCCATGTAATACAATATTGGCCAATGAGGTATAAGCAGAAATTACTGGGTGAAGCATCCAAGAATGTTCTTTAAGGAATGGTGTCTCAGTCTGCACATTGTATTTTCCCTTTCCTGTTTTGTTCTTCCTACCTGGTTCTTTCTACCTGGAACTTGGATGTGATGCTGGAGTCTGAGCAGCCATATTGAGAGCATGAAGTGACAAACTCAAGAATGAAAGCTAATCTGAAAAGCAGCAGGATACTAGATTTCTGATGGCACCATGACAATATCATAGACTTCCTACCCCCAGAATTTGTGGTAAGTCAGAGAAAGAAAACTTTTAATAGTTAAGCCAATATAACTTGAATTTTCATTACCTGCCATCAGATGTAATCCTAACTAATACAATCCCTTGGGAATGAAAATTTCACCTTTAAACGGTCACGAATTTCTCTGTGGCTTACTTGTCAGTAAACAGTTCTAACCCTAATCCTTGACTGTCATCTTATTTATCCTTTAAATGTCATCTCAGGTATCACCTACCAACTCCTATTTTTTGGTCTCTTTTATCTTCATTAAACAGGGAACTCCTTGAAGAAGGAGTTCTACTGATCATGTTCTTCATCATATCCTCACCATAGTACCTGGAACGCAGTAGATACTCAATAAATATTTGTAGAACCAAAAAGAATTTGGCTCAAAGAGTCAATTTTTTTGGACTAGCTTTCTTGATCAGAGACAAGTTAACAAAATAGGACTTCAAACTTATAAGAGCCATGGTAGGGGGAAAGCATTATATAGGTGGATAATAAATGACCAGGAAAAAAAGTAAAAAAGGTAAGGAAGATTTCTGGGAATGAGTACCCAGGAGAATGTTATTTCTTTAAAGAACTGTTTGGAGCACAGTCTGATGGAGATTCAATGGTTCTGTCAAAAGTAATGCAGAAACATTTCTTCCATGCCTAGGGACATCAAATTAGTGGCTCTCAGCTAGGTAAGGCCAGGAAAATGTTGGGTTCAGGGCAGGAAAGTTACATGAAGGATATATGTCAAGGATATAGGGAGATGTTGAGCCAGGCAGTAATGACCAACCAGACTTGTAACTTACCTGCCTCCCCTAGGGTGACACTCCCCCAGACCTTCAGTCCAGCAGTAAAATCTTCCCTGCACTGTACACAGCTAGCTGAGCTTGTGTTGGACTGAACACACACCAGAAAAGGGTCCCTGATAGAAGTAAAGGTCAAGAGATATTCCAGGGTAGGTCTTTGGAGAAGAAACTCCCAGGACACTGGGCGCAAAGTCAATCAACAAAATAATACCAGAGAACCTTCAGTCAGGTGTGCCAATTGTATTGGATTTTCAATCAGGGCTGATTTCAAAACAGTGAACAAAGATCTATTTATTCATGCTTGTAAATACTTAAGAACGGACAGCTTTATTATCTCCCATTTCTATTATCCTATATAATAAAAGTCTAATATGCAAATTGTCCCCTCAGGCGGTCATTCGATTGGGAGTTTGACCAGGAGACTGGGAGTTCGACTGCTCCCTATGATGTGTGCTGACCACCAGGGGGTGGCATGGAACATGGCGGGTGTTGGCAATGTGGCACTGGCAGTGGGCTACAGTAGAGGTGCTGCTGGCCCTGATGGGCCCCGACGAGAGCGGGATGGTGGAGCAAGTGAGCAGGCCGCGCCAGGCAAGGCAGGTGCGAGTGAGGGGTGGGGTTGAGGGGAGGGGGGGTCTGATTGCTGCACAGACAGGGACCAGCGGTGGTGGCAGGGGGTGGGGCTGCCACCTGGCTCCCAGGCACTGAGGGAGCCAGGCAGGCCCCAGCCCCAACCAATTGTCCTGCAGGTGGGATGATGGAGCAGGTAAGGGGACATCACCAGGCCACAGCGTGGTGCCAGGCGGGGCTATGGGGGCTGCAGGGCTGTGAGGCTGGAGGCACGAGCTGGGGCCTGATCCCTGCAGGCCACCCCAAGGGATCCCACCCATGCACGAATTTGTGCACCGGGCCTCTAATCTTTCATAAGAGAGAAACTAAAGGGCAAAGTGACTTGTCCTATGAAACAATTCAGTGTGGGTGTGCTTTCAACTTCTCTCTTTTACCTTTAAAATGTCATTTCCTAAGAGGCAGATATCGTGGCTCTTATAGATTTTTCTTTCAGGGCCTGGCCTATTGCGGATCTTGATAAATATTACAGATGCAGATGATGATATTACACAATAAAGTTGTAGTCTTGAGCCTAAGATCACTCCCACTCACAATCAAGGAAGTGAAAGCTTTGCCTCCTCCATACACCCCCTGATGGTCTAGGCCAAGAGGAATGCATTGAACTGGCCCTCTGTGGCGCCCTGGCTATGTCTGCTGGCAATGCCCCTTGGTTAGGAAGGCTGCCATTTGATTCGACAAGCCCATCAGCCTCGTGGGAATTCTTTGCAGAAGACCCATGTGAGGGCGACTGCAAGCATCTAAGAGGGCAGAAGCCAACAGAATTAGCCAGAGGATTTCAAACATTAGTTCACATGCTCAGATTTACTCCCATAGAAGAGCTCTCTAGTCTGAAGTCAGAAACAATTGTCCAAGGAGTTGCTGGTCCAGCCTGTCATGCATACCCACAGTCGGTCCTAAATGTTTTCCTTAAGGGTTTATATTCAACTAAGGATCTGAAGTGCTTAGATAACAATGTTTATAAATGACACAAATTCTGGGGAAGACAGGCAGCATTTGTTTACAGATGAGATGCCATCTGCCTGCATCCCTGACTTAAGTGGGCTGCTATTATTAGCACGATCCTATGGACAGGCCATAAACCGAGACCTTGGCTGACGGGGAAAACATTTCTCTCTACCTGATGGTCTTTTCTAGAGAATGAAAACATTCCTGATGTGGTTATTTCTGCAAGATCTTGTAATTAAGGAGCCAATTCTCATTTTACAGGTAGATAAACCTAAGTATGGAGTTTCCCATGATGCTCAGGACTGAGTTCTCCTGGACACACTGGGAGGGAGTGTGTGGGTTCCTCTGAGTTGCACAGTGGTTTTCAACCAGAATTAATGATGAGTTCTCCATAGTAGGTAAATTCTGCCTGCAAAGTTTACATTCATATAGTGCCACAGGCCAAAGAATATATTTTTTTAAACTCATTACATCTAAATCCTGACACCAAGATGCAAAATGGATAAACAAAGCTATCTTCTAGTACAAACCTATGACAACACCCCCCTGCAGGCAGCCACCAACCTGGAGGCCTCACATAGAAACGTAAGGAAACACTTGCCTCTTCATTTCCCCAGTTCGAGGATAACTATTTAATCTTAATGTCCCTTCTCAGGGGAGAAAGAGGCGGTCTACTGGCTCAGGCCCAGGCCTAAGGCCCAGGAGAGCTCTGGACTCAGGTTCTGGATTAGTTCCAAATTCTTCATCCTTGCCAACAAAATGCCCAGGGGCTGGCAGGAGAGGAAGTGTATATTAAGCATTTGATGACTAACATGCACCATATTTTTGGAAATGTTGGTTTCAACCTACTTAGGAAGTTGAAGTGTGGAGAGGATCCAGAGCGCGTGCTGAGGCACCGCGCCTCCTCCCGTGGGAGTTTTCCCTCCAGAGAGCTGCTGACGGGCACCTGTGAAGGGCTCCAAGGCCACAGCTCATAGACGTGATTTTAATTAGTTTTGCATTTTTCCCCTCCCTGTTGTTTTGCCAATGTGCATGCTATTCTCAGCTGAGGGTTCATCAAGCCTTTATCCCAGGGTTCCTGGAGGTGTGTGGGCCACACAACCTGCATGGGCGGTGAATGAATTTCCCACTTGGGACAGCTAGGTGGGCTTGTGGCATCTCCCTCCTGGAAATCCCACAAGTCCTCATATCCTCTTCCCAGCCCTCCCCCTGCCCCACTTCTGCTCTGGCCTTGCCCTTAGGTCCATGTGCCATCTTATCCCGATTTTTAAAAGGATATTCTGGGCCCCAAATCAGTTCGAGGTGAGGGGGTTCGGGGAACCTGCTGGGTTTTCACTTTCTCTCCAGAGAGCACCTCCATGTATTTCCTTATCCCTCTTTCCTCTTTCCCCCTTTTCCTGAAAAACTCCTGTGGTGGGCAGAATAATGAGCACCCCAAGATGTCCACCTCCTAATCCTCAAAACCTATGAATCTGTTACCTTACAGGGCCAAAGGGACTTGCAGGTGTGGCCAAGGTAAGGCTCTTGAGATGAGGAGAGGAGCCTGCATTATCCAGGTGGATGCAATGAGTGCCCTCATGAGAGGGAGGCAGTCGGGTCAGAGTCACAGAAGGAGATGTGATGAGAGAGAGAGAGACACAGAGAGAGGTTCTATGCTGCTGGCCTTGAAGATAGAGAAAGGGGCCACAAGCCAAGGAAGGCAGATGGCCTCCAGAACCTGGGAAAGGCAGGTAAAGCAATTCTCCCCACACAGCCCTCTCAGTTCCTTGATGTTAGAACCTTGAGACCCAGGTTGGACTTAGAACCCTCAGAACTGTAAGATAACACATTTTTGTGCTTTTAAGCCATTATGTTTGTGATCAATTGTTAGAGCAACAAATGGAAACCCAAACACAAATGTGCAAATTGCAACAACCCAGGAGCATAGGAATGTGATGTGTGGAGGGAGCTATACCAGGGCCTTCTTCTCAGCTCCAGTTTTGGCCCCGGTTCTGCACCAGCATCTGCAGCTCCTACCTCACCTCTGACCCCAGGCCTATTTCCCTCCAGACAATACCTCCCCTACCTGGGTAAAACTTTTAGCAAAGGTCACAAATAGATTCCCTATCTCCTTCTCCTCTAGCCACACCTCCTTCCAGTCAATCAGAGAAGAGGAGCATCCTAGCTTAAATACCAACAATAACAGAGGGTCAGAGGCAACCCAGGCACCTGAGTTTGATGCATTTGGTTCTACATCGTGGGGAGAAAAACGAGTTCCCTGACATAACTGGTATGGAACCACGTGGGAAGCATCATACCCAGGCCATTGCTTTGGAGACAAACGTCATGTTAGAAAATTGGCATGTCCCCAAAGACAAAGACAGATTCATGACCTAGGAATGTGACCTTTAGAAAAAATATCTGCACCTGCCTCTGGTCATGACAGAAACCAAGATAAACACCAGCTTCCAAATTTCCTCTTATAAAAGAATTGTGGTTTACTGTTTACACTTTACTAAACACCTTAACTGTCCTAAGAGAGGACCTCATGTGGAACAAGACCCAGGGCCGCCCTGAGGAATGCCCAGAACATGGGAATGCAGGTGGACAAAATCAGAGGCGGGCAGGTGGTGCAGGCGATAGTGCCCACCAGCGGGGCCGGCCACACCATCGGTCTGCTGCCAGTGTGTGCACCTTGGCTGGAAAGTTCATAGAACAATTCGCTTAAAGGACAAAAGTTTTCTAAATTTCTCATTTTAATCCTTAGTTGAAAATATCTTATATCTCTTCAAAGAGCAGCCGGGCTTTGCCAATTCCCATACAGAGGAAGTTCTAATAATTGTGGGTCACGTTAGGAGACTTTTTTTCTTACATGAAAAAACAAGCAATGCCCGACTGGAAATCTTATTGGGGACCATGAACCTCAGAGAAAGCTGCTCCCAGATCTTTCCGGTATCTTTTGCATTTCAAAATGCACACATATGAAATTAGCCAGCCACAAGAAGGCAAACACCGAATGATTCCTCTTTTCTAGTTTCCTAGACTAGTCAAGTTCATAGAGACAGAAAGTTGAATCACGATACCAATTCTGGAGGAGAGGGAGAGGGGGTGTTTGGTGAACGGAAACAAAGTTTCAGTTCTGGAAGATGAAAAATGTTCTGAGGATGGGTGACGGTGAGGGATGATGCACAACAATGTAAATCACTGAAGGCCACTGAACTGTACACTTAAAAATCATTAAAATGATAACTTATACCTTATGTCCATTTTACCACCAAAAAAGAGAAAAGCCCTGTAAACACATACATAACACAACTTGACCATGTGCCATTTCCTTACACGGAACCCTGACCATAACACCTACCATGTTACTTATTTTGAATGAGTCCTTCCATTGGTTGCAAAAAAGAAGACAAACTAAGCTTCTCACTGAGCGACCAGGACCTGGGAGAAAGCCCCGCCCTCAAGAACAGGTGAGTCCCAGCTGCCCCTGGAGGGCGGGGCTTCTCGGGATCTGCCGAGGAAGAGGCCCTACCTGGTTTGGAAGTGATGCTCGAGATCACAGCGCTGCAACACCTCGGCGCAGTGCTCGGCGAACGGGCAGGTCACTGTGAGCTTGTTGAGGAGCTTGTGGACCAGGATGCTGGACTTCTTGCAGTGCTGGAGAACCAGGGGCTTGCGGTCCAGGGGGCAGAAGTCCTTACTCACCAGGAAGTTGGTGAGGCAGAGAGTGCAGTAGGTGTGTCCACAGGGAGTGTCCAGGGGGTCCAGCAAGGCTTGCAGGCAGATGTGGCATATGAGGTCATCGTCCACATCTTCTGTGTAGGTGTAGAAGTGATTTTCCTCGGGGGAGTGGGCTTGGCCACACACCACACACAGGGGCTCAGGGCTGGGATCCGGGTCATCGGCAGGGTCTGACTGGCTCATGGTTGACTGCGGGGACAGGATGACAGGAAACCAATCCAGCAAAATGATATTTCCTCGGGAGCCAATCAAGATCTTCTAGGAGCCATCCACAAACCTAAAAGGGAACAAGAGGACATCTTTTTTTCACAGCAAACGGAAGACCCTGTGTTACAGACAGGAGACCATGCTGCCTGTAGACAGAGAACCAGCCTCTGATGCAGAAGGCCAGCGATGAGTGACAGGACCGTGGGGAAACCACTTTGCCTCACTATGCCTCAGTTTAACCATCTTTCCAGAGGGAATAATGTTTACCTTTAACCTTCTCATGGTTAAAATCATTTGGGTACTATCTGAATAGGCATTACTGCACGGTATGTAGAAAGTGCTCAATAAATATTCGTTAGTATTCTTGCATGTATTGCTATCAAATTCATTTTATCTACAGTCTAGCTCAATTGGCCTAGAAACTGAAATCTATCACTCCTATGAGGGGTCTTTTGGCTTTGTTCTAAGAGTACTCTTTTATTCAATTATATATATATTTCAAACCAGTAGAATACTATCATATTATGTCTTTTCCTTTGGTATAGGAATCCAAAATAATGGAGTTATCAATGTACCTATTAAAATCTATGAAGTCTCTTGGAAAATCAGTCAATAAATATTTATTTTTTATTTTTATTTATTGATTTTAGAGACTGAGAGAGGAAAGGGGGAGAGGGAGAGGGAGGGGGAGGGGGAGGGGGAGAGGGAGAGAGAGAGAGAGAGAGAGAGAGAGAGAGAGAGAGAGAAGCATTGATTTGTTGTTCTCCTTATTTATGCATTCATTGGTTGATTCTTATATTTGCCCTGACAGGGGATGGAACCTACAACCTTGGCATATCAGGACGATGCTCTAACCAAGGGAACTACCCGGCCAGGGCAATAAATAATATTTCTGGCACCACCTCTGATCTAGGGAGTGAGTTGGGTATAGAGACCTTACAGAGATCTTTAAAGGCTATGTCCCTGCTCTCATGGAGTCTCCAGTCCAGGGGAGTGGGCATGAGCACAACTCGTTAGCAGCCCAGGTAAGCGGTGCAAACAGAGGTATGCACCAGAGAATCTGGGTCAGCTCTCAAGATGATTAGGAATCCCATACCCACACTACCCCCCAACTCAACTTTGTTCTTTTCTGAAAGTAAACGAAAAGACTTAAAGCGTTTCACAAGAACATCAAGACACACGAATAACCCAATAGGAAATTAGCCACATTTGGAAATAGCATGCAGTCATAAATTGTGTTATATCTTTTTTCTTATCCAAATAAAGTCCAAGGCTGTTTGTACAAACATCGCCTTATCTCAAAAAGAAAATATACTGACTTCAAACTTCCATTGGGTCAGCTTTGTGTTTATATTTCTGTGCTGTGCTAATATGCCAGGAAGAACACTCTGGTCAGGAGGTTGAAGTAAAACACCCCAGAATGTGAAAACATTTAGGAATCATAGCATTTTCTTTAGCATCAGAAGGGACTACAGACGGCTAAGGTAGAGGGTGCAGGAGAAAATGAAGTTGTTTCTACTCAAATTTTATGGAAATCTACCCAATTGCAATTTGTCATCAAGGCTGCTAGAAGGTTCTAGAACCACGCAGGGAAAAATTTAAATGGCATGAGAAACAGTTGAAAGATAAACATAAAAATGGAAATGGGCCACCCAAAAGATTATCCTCTACCACAGAAAAAACAAGGTTCACTTATTTTGAACTAAAGCTCTAGAGTTTGACATGCTTGCTCTAGATCTTTTACAAGTTTCTCTGTAAGAATTTGGTCAAATACTCTCACAGGTTTTGGCCCATCTGTTCTCTTTCATGGGCTGTACCAGAAAATGACAGGAATGTCGCTCTGGTTGTACCACTGAAAAGACAGCCTCACATTCCGGGCCATCCATTCCCTCTTTGGTGAGACGGTGGAGCAGGCCGGGTTTTTGGATTTCACACTATGCTCTGGGAGGTATCAGATGCCTTCGCCTCTTCCAGTGGAGGAGGGAGGAAGAAGGAGCTGTGGCCCCTTCGCCCCGCCCAGTCTCAGCTCCACTTGGTAGCTTTGACCCATCAGCTTACTTATAATATTCTGTTTGAAGAACACTGGTTTAAAAACAAACGAACAAACAAACAAACAACCACCGCACTAGGTACTTAAAGTCCCTTCCAGAAATAGAGTTCTGTGATTCTGTGCTGATAAATTGGAGGTGTTTTGCATTGTTTTAAGTGATTAGCTCTTTGGGAAAATCCCTTTTTTCCCCTTTGTTTTCTAGCAGTTTTTTTGAGCTTGACCTGTGCCAGGCACTGTGCTAGGGGCCTGACATATTATGCTATGTAATCCTCACAAATCCCCAGGGTTTTTTGTTTGCTTTTCATTTAATAGATGAGGAAACTGAAGAGTAACTTGTAAGTAACTTGCTAGCCACACAAAAAGAGAAACAAAACCCAGAAGGGACTGCTGACTTCAGTTTCTGCATCAATTTTGCTGCTTGTCTCCCAGCATCTTTCCTGATTATGACTAGTCAGAATCCCAATAACATAACTAACCAAATACAAGAGCTGTGAGAAATTAGAAGTGTTAAAATCTCATTATGTCCCATTGCAAGTAGGTTTCTCCAAGCTCTCTGAATCAAAAGTGTACTTGACTTTATTGAGGGCTAAAATGCCTGAGATAGAATTAATGGTATGGGGCAAGCAAAAATGGAAGGTTTTAGACCCAACTCCAACCTTCCTTCCTTCCTTCCTTCCTTCCTTCCTTCCTTCCTTCCTTCCTTCCTTCCTTCCTTCCTTCCCTCCCTCCCTCCCTCCCTCTTTTTCCCCCCCTTTCCCTCTTTCTCTCCCTCTCCCTCTCCCTCTGAGAGCAATTTGAATTCTCTGGCACTTAAGCATGTGCATAAACCAGATTCTTCATATACTATTAATGTAAACACTGCTGTATATATTTTCTAACTTTGCTTTAGACTAAATAAAGCCTATAAGAATAAACACAGATTATGAGAGAACTGACTGAACAAGCAGTTTTGGCTCTAAAGAAAGAACTAGTGAGACTTTAAAAAATATGATTAAGAACATTTACCTGACATTTCTTATTTCCAGTTTACGTGTTATAAACATGTATGATCTATCATGCTTTTAGACATAGATGTGCCTCGCTGCTGGACTGAGAAGAAATGATAAAAAATCATTAAGTCTTAAACAGGAAACTATTTTCTTCCTCCCAAATGAACGAGAGGACCTGTCAGCTTTGGGCTCCTTTATGTGTCAGCCGTCTGCACTTCCCGCCCCGGCAGAGGGAGAGAAAGCTGTGATATGGCTTCTTTCTTTTTTTTTTTTTTTACAGTTGGAGAAAGAGCATAGACGTGGATTCCCTCCTTGGTTGTGCATATGGGGGTTGGGAGAGGTACAACCCTACTCTGGCTTAGGAACCATTTTTTTCTCCTCCACCTCTGATTTGGGGTAGACTAGAAGCCTGAGGTTTTTAGAGATGTGTGGCTCAGTGGTTGAACAGGAGGTCGGGTTCGATTCCTGATCAGGGCACATGCCTGGGTTGCAGGCTCCATCCCCAGCCGGGGGCGTGTAGGAGGCAACTGATCAGTGATTCTCTGTCATTATTGATGTTTCTATCTTCTCTCCCTCTCTCTTCCTCTTTTAAATAAGTAAAAATATATTTTTTAAAAATCAGTTGGAAAAATCAAACAGCCTTTGGAGTACAGCCTGTTGGGAGGTAGAAAAATTTTTTCATGAGATGAGTTCCCAGAACAATGGAGTCCCTGGTGTGCTATGGTCCCTCTAACTCTCCCTTAAATGCACGCTAGCATTACAGACAATGCTTCTCTGATGAAGTCACCAGGGTAAACCAGATACTCACTAGAAAGGCTATGGAGAAACTTATCGTTTGGCATGCTGCACTGACAATTTCACATTTTCTCCTCCTAAAAGGACAAAACATAACTCCACAGCATCCTTTCAATAGCTGCACGAGTCATGGTTTTCCAACAATACTAATGGGACATCATATTATGAAAAAGAATCCATCCTAAACAACCCACGTGCCCATCAATAGACAAGTGGATAAAACAAAACAAAACTGTGGTACGTATATACAATGGAATATTACCTTGGAAATAAAAAAGAATAAAATCTTACCCTTTGTGACAGTATGGATGGACCTAGTATGCATTATGCTAAGTGAAATAAATCAGACAGAGAAAGACAAATACCATATTATTTTACTTACATATGGAATCTAAAGAACAAAATAAATGAATAAACCAAAAAGAAACAGACTCATAAACACAGAAAACAGACTGATGGTCTGAGGGGAGGGGGTTGGGGGACTGGGAGAAAGAGATGAAGGGCCTGACAAGTAAGGCGATAGTTACCATACAGTCCTGGGGATGCAAAGTGCAGCATCGGGAATGTAGTCAATAATATTATGGTAACTACCATCTGGTATGTGTGGTGCCAGGAGGGTACTGGAACTATCGGGAGGATCACTTTGGAAAGTATGTGATTGTCTAACTACTATGCTCTGTACCGGAAAGCAAAACAAAATAATATTAAAAGTAAACTGTAATTGAAAAACTTAAAAAAGGAAGGAAAAAAGAAAGAATCCATCCTTATAGTCAAAGGGCATCTTGTCCTGCTTTGGTACTTTAACCTCGATGAAACCTTGTAGCCATTGACCCTACAGGTTGAACGGGGGCTTTGAGAGATGGTCCTTAAATGCAACAGGCCTTTATTCCTTTATAAAACAGAACATTCTGCCTCTGGAAAGCATTAACTACTAGGGAGGGCGAGTCCATATATTGAGCAAAAATTTGCCTCTCTAGAACTCACCCAGCCCTCCATAGGTGCCAGCATTATCCTAGGAGCTATTTAGAATATGTATCGCTCATTAAGCCCCCTAATTATTTGAAGACAGAACCCACGTTCTCCCCCAGGTTCAGCAGCCGTAGGTTCACCTGGCATTCCTTCAGGTTTCAAGCCTCTAGAAGCCCATCCACTCTCCTCTGCAAGCTCCCTGATCTATCAGTGTCCCTCCTACATTGCGTGGGGAGAATGAACCCCAAACCTCCAGGACAGAGTAAAGTGGGACGAACCCCGAGACTGTATCTGTTTTCTTGGGGGTGGTGGCAGACTGAGCAGGAGACTCTGCCCTGAAGGAAAGCTATTAGCAATTCTTGGCTGCAGAGAGGATAGAAAAATCAAGGTTAAGCAAGTAGAAAACTAGGGCTCTTACAAGCAAAACCAAGGGCTATGAACACCATTTAGAAAATGCAAAGATATTTAGTGGCTTTGGGTGGATTTATGTAAACAGAAGAAAAATCCTCATTGGCCAAACAGTTCCATGTTAGAATCCCTAGTGTACAACCCGATCTTCAGAACAAATGGTATTTGGGGAATCTGGGGCTTTCCATTTGTTTGTAAGCACTCCTTTATTTTGATAAATCGTGTTGTCCTAAAATTCACCAACCCAATAAATAACACAAGAGAAATGGGAACCATTTAAACAAATGGCAAGTCAGAGATACTTTCTCCTACCCAGAGCACAAACACTGATTAATGTTCACTGAAATTCATGAAAAAGTTAAACTAGTGGCAGGCCAAGAGCAGCTAATGAAAGGGCCACGGAATGAACTGGAAGCCCTGCAGCTCCAGATGCTCCTTTTCCCTCCCCTTCCCAACCTGCCCCCCCCCCCCCCCCCCCCGCCCCGGCAAGAAGATGCACAAATGCCTGAGAAGGAAAGTGTTCGAGGGGACTAGTCACCTTGGACTTCTCCCTTCATCCAGGGGAGGGGCATCTACTCGAAAGCCATGCCTATGGGACACTCCTGCTTGGTCTACGACAAACATGTTCACAAAAATCCTCTGAAGACATTTCTAAATAACAGATACATTTTCCCCACTTGTGCTGTGCTGATTCATGCTGCGGCCTGAGGCAAAAGGAAAAGTGTGTCTCCTGATACATATGTTTTTGTGTATTTTTTCATGGTGTCATTAAGGGAGTGGAAAACATCTGGGAAACGTGAAATGTAAGCATATTAAAAAAATCACAATATCATTTTAAGTTTAAATATTTTATTTACAGAAAAAGCAGAATTTTAAGAAATAGTTTCACTTTCCTGGCTTTAAAGGAAGTAATCTCAACTATATTTTCAAAAACTACCTCTTTTCTTATCTTGTTTTTAATTGAGGACATTGACAATTTCTCCTGACTGATAATCTTCAATAATTTTTAAATAACTTTAGCTTACTGATCCTGTCCTTATTTCAATACAGTTTGATCTTTTGTTCACCATGGATATTTTTGCACTAATTTTGATTTTTTAAAATAATCATTAAAATATTACTTATTGTGATTACTGAGATTTTTGGTGCCATTCAATTTTGTTCAGTTTTGCACAGGAAGGTGAGTTCCTCATTTGCCTCACCTTGATCATGACCCTGCTGCTAATATTTTTGGAACCCCAGTAGAGAGAGTGGGGTTGTCAAGACTGTGGTTTGAATGCAACTCTGCTACCAACAACCTCTCTGGGCCTCAATATTTCCCTCCAACCTAACCTGGTTCCTAGCCACACAATGCAAAACCGGAGAGATACAACCTTGTCACAGGTATGCCGCTAAATTTTAACCAAGGTCTTGTTTGATTGTTGCTCCAGCTGGTTATTATATTTATTAGAGATGCCAGGAAAGCAGTTTGCTTAAGGATTCATGAGGCAAGAGGAAGAAAAGAAAGAACTTGCCTCAAATAAGTGTAATCTAAAGCCAGGTCCCCTCAAAGTTCACAAATGATTGGCTCCTGAAAGAGCTCTGTTTTGTGAGTGTATAAGGAAGTCCAGTCAAGTGGTGGAAAAGTTCTCTCTGGCAAGGACAGTGTGTGGACTGTGACGTTTTAGTAGCTGTGTGGGTCTCTACCCTACTGTATTTGTGTTTGCTTCACAATTTTTTCTGGCTTTCTTAATGTTGTTGGAAATCTTTTAATCCCTTCAACCAAACCTAATGTTTTACAGCATGTCTCAAACACAGAAAGTCTAAGAACCCCTGAACCAAATGATCTCCAAGGTAATTGTTTGCTGCAAGAAACTGAACTTGATGTTTTTTATTGTTGATGACGATGCTTTGAAACGTGAATGAAGCTATGTGGGGTGGAATAGCTGCAGTTCGGTTTCAAGCTGGTCATTGGGGCCACCCCTCAGGGCAGAGATCACAATCTCAGTCAGAAGCTCCATCCTGAAAACCAGAAGCACACCAAGGAGGATCAGAGCGGCCAGTTCCACTACCTTGGCGGCCTTGCCCCTCTTTCTAAAATAAGTACCCAGCAGGCATGGCTGCCTAACCACTGCCCTGGCCCTGGCTGGAACTCCTAAGTTGGATTATGGGGAGGAAAGTAATTGCCAAAATTAGAGCAAACTCTATCGTCTATTAAACAAAATACATTTACAATTACATTTTAGAATATGGATAAATGTGTCAATCATCAATATCAACTAGGTACAATAAATGTTTAAAATAAGTATCTGTTGTGAGCTAATGTACATAAGAGGCTGGACAAATGGACTATTCCTTAGCTTAGAGACACATCTGTAATAGGAAGGAATTAGGGGCTTTAGTGATCTGAATAAAAAGTCATACATGGGATAAACAATGTTCTTGAACCAAGAGCCTGAGTAGGAAGCAGGAGTCCGGGGGGTAGAGTGACATGGGGTGGTGCCATATACTTTGCCGAGGAAAAGGAGAGGGAGCAGAGGGATGGCAGGTGCTTATGGGCTGTTGCAAAGGTCAGGGTTAGCTCTACTCCTAATTAAGATCTAAATCTATGGTCTCCAAGAGGGAGTAGGCAATTCATTCATGCAATCAGTGAATGATACTAGCCTGCATAGCATTGCCAACACTAGAAAGGACAGAAAAAAACATATAAACGGCCTTTAAAGAGGTCAAAATATGGCCAGGAAATTGGAGGAGAATTGAACTAAAAGAAGGCAAGGAAATACCTCTGAAGTCAATAGCGGAAAGCATAGATATTCAGAAAGTGGGGGAAAACAAGGGAGGTAGTTATGTGAGAAGAGTCCCAAGTACTAGTAGCTGGTCAATTAGATGCAAGTTGAAGAAGCCAGGGCAGGTCTTCACGAGCTGGTTAGAGAGGAGCTTTGCCTTCCCTGACAGGTTTTATTGACTTTCCCCTGGGGCGTGATGGCACACCTTGCATACTTGGATTTGCCTGTAAGAACTCTGTCCCAGGAAAGATGTCCTCCCATTTCCTGGTCTAGCGACATGGTCAGATAGAGCTGGCCCTCTACCGACAACTAAAATGAAGGCCCAGTACTTTGCACTGACCTAGGGCACACAGTTGTCATAGGAACCTGGGAAGGCTGATGTCAGAGGAGAAGCAGGGTGTTCTTCCACCCAAAGCTAAAAGAACGATCTCAGGAAGTGCTTATGGCGTTCGTTTGTTTTTAAACAGATCATCTTTTATGGAGAGAAGAACAAGATGAAGATATTTGCACTGTCAACATTCTTCGTCTGTGTTTCAATTCTACAGGTATTCATTGATCACCTATCACCTGCCGGCACTGGTCTTAAATTCTGTGAGTGTTCCCACAGGGAATTCAATTCATCTTCAATGAATTTAAGCCTAATTAGGAAAATAGAGCATACATATAGAAAAAAAAAGTTAAAATATTGCAAGAGGATATAAAGTAAGTATGGAATGAGTATGGTCTTCTAAAATAAGAGCCAAAGACAAGGTTGGAGGGAAAGGGACGAGAGAGCAGTGGAGTGTGGCCCAGAACAGTCAAGGAAAGTCCTTGGAAAAGATGGAGAAAGATAAATGGGATTTGGCCACGTGGGAAGAAATCCAGGATTGGGGAAAGAACCTGAGCAAATTTCTCAATCAAGGAAGAGGAACACACACAGTGGTGTTTGTTGTTCCCACATGATAGTCTGTAATTGAAATTTTAAAATGATTTATTTAGAAGTCACAAGAGTTTCAGTTGGGTAAGGATCTTAGATTCTCACCAAGTGCAGGAATCCTCTTTGCAGCATCCCTGAGGGATGACCTAGCAGCTTCTGCTTGAAACACCTCCAGTGATGGGGAGCTCATCAGTTTGCCAACAGCTGTGACCTTTTCCTTTGTCCTGCCTTTCAGTGTAACAAAGATCACATTCGCTTTCTCAAAACACGACAGCCTCCCCTCCCCCAAATTAAAGACACCATTGGTGGTGGTTTCTCTCATTTATTTTTTCTTTTTGTCTTTGGTTGTTCCAGTTGCCTGTCTTCCTGGGTATTCCAGGTGGTAGTAAATGGTCCTTTCAAAACAGGGCATCTGGAAGTGAACACTTATCTAGTTGTGGATTAATGGGCTCAAGATTCTGTGGAATAATCACTAATCCCATTCTTAACCAGGTCTGTGTATTAAAGCAACCTAAGGTGGCCTTTACTGATTTGCTTTTGTAGATACACCACACTGTTGACTGCAATACTCAGTAGGTTGTTAGAACATAAAGCACTACTGTGCCTTAAACATAGAAATAAATAATGATAGTGGCAAAGGCTGCCTATATTTTTTATTTTCTTTATTGATTAAGGTATCACATATGTATCCTTATCCCCCCATTGCCCCTCCCACCCCCCTGCTCATGCCCTCACCCCCCTAGTGTCTATGTCCATTGGTTATACTTATATGCATGCATACAAGTCCTTTGGTTGATCTCTCCCTGTTCCCCCCAACCTCCCCTGTCTTCCCTCTGAGGTTTGATCCATGTTTCTCTATCTATGGATCTCTTTTTGTTCATCAGTTTGTGTTGTTCATTATATTCCACAAATGAGTGAGATCATGTGATATTTATCTTTCTCCAACTGACTTATTTAGCTTAGCATAATGCTCTCCAGGTCCATCCATGCTGTTGCAAATGGTAGGAGTTCCTTTTTACAGCAAGGGCTGCCTATATTTTCTCCAATTATTCAGTGTCCAAGTGAACAAGGAATCTCTCCATAAGTAGTGGGAGGGGCCTGTGTGTATACATGTCAATCCAGGTATGTAGGAAGTAGATTGATGGCTCCCCTCCCCAAAGATATAACCATGTCCCAAACCCCAGAACCTGTGAATGTGACCTTATTAGAAAAATAGTCTTTGAAGAGGTAATTAAGGATTTTGAGAAGAGATCATCCTGGATTATCTGTTTTACCCTGAATCCAATGACAAGTGTCTAAGAGACAGAAGAAGAGAAGACACAGATGAGAGGAGAAGGTGATGTGAAGGCAGGTTGGAGGTACACAGCCACAGCGAGGGAGCACCTGGAGGCACCGGAAGCTGGAAGAGGCGAGGAAGGATTCTCTTCTGGAGCCTTCGGAGGAAGTAAGGCCCTGCCAACACCGTGATTTCTGGCCTCCAGGGCTGTGTGAGAATAAATCTGTGTTGTTTTAAGCCACCAAGCTTATGGTAATTTGTTGCAACATCCCTAGGAAAATAATACAGGGGCTATGTATTTCCAGGGGAATCCCCCAGAAGTGGGGTGAACATTCCCAGTGAGGCACTCCAGCACTTCTCCACACGGCTCAGGAATCCGAAGGATGTTGGGGTGGCAGCTGCTTAGGCTGCTACATACTTAGGGATAGCAGTTTTGGCCTAGTATAAAATGTAGTAATTTCCTTTTAATCCATTACTAAGTTAGAATACAGATATCTTCAAGGATAACTGTTAAACCACATTTGCAAGGGCCCCAAGCGGAAAAGAGGCCACAGGTAGAATGGCTGAGGGTGTGTGTATTGTTGAAGACATATTACAAGCATAACAATAGTACTTAATGAGGACTATGAAAACATTAGGTGACTCATGTATTATGGGAGTGTGCAGGAGCCTAAACATGCAGCGTTCTATTCAAAAAAGGCCACGTGACTGACCCAGCATCATCAACAAGTTATGCAAATCATCTCAACAGATAGCAATGGCATTTTTAGACTGCACCATCATGCATGTGCTGTTGCCATGCACTGTGCCAAGAGGCCATTAAAGAGAATTCCTGGGGAGCTTCCACTCTGCTGTTGGTGGACTCTTTGGTGTCCCTGTGACAAATGCATCAAACACAAGAAGCAAATAAGAGTCACTGGGAAATAATGGTGGAATTTAAGTCCATGCATTCCAAGTCACAAGTGAGCTATATAGGAAAAATGGCCCTGGTTAATTGGGACAGAATTCCTGCCACTGGTAGAAGTGTACTAGTCAGTCTATCATGTCAAGACAGGTGACTTCCTAGAGCAGGGGGTGCGGGTTTTCTAGAAAAGCAGAGGGTGAAGGGCAGGGGTGAAGAGAATTGGAATAAAGAGACTCTAATAAAAATGGCAAATTTCTTGTCAAACCTCTACTTGAAGCTGAAGTCTATTCTCCCCCCTTCTTTTTAGAATATAATGTAAAATAAAATAATAATCATTACTATTTAATAAGCAGTTCATTAGGAACCAGATACCGTGCTAGGTATTTTACATGTATTTTCTCATTTAATCTTTAAAATGATCCTATGAGATCAGTGATAGAATCTTTTTTACAGATGAGTGTGTGTGCTGCTAAAGAAACACAAATCCTCTGTGGGTTTCATTCATTCACTCATTCAGCAAACACATACCAAGTGCTAAATATAGCAAAAAACACTCATCTTCAATGACAGGGAACTCAGTTCCTCAAAGGCAACCTACGGATTTGGGGACAACTCTAACTCTTAGAAAATCCTTCCTTATTGTTGATCTGAACTGTGTCTCTGGGTAAGTAAACAATAAGTCACTGGGTGTCCTCGAGTCACTTAGAACAAAATGAGATACGAGGAAATGGTGAATGTAAGAGGTTTACAGGAGGCAACCAACATTTGCTGTTTCTGATTTCAGTTCAGTGACGTGTTTTTTCTTAGAAACTTGCATGGTTTTCATGTTAACTCTTACTCTTTGGGGATCGTAAAGAGTTAAATCCCACTGGCCTAGAAGAGTGATATAGTCTTCCTACCAAATAGTTTTCAGAAGCCCTCAATACTTTGGACACACTGTCAGAGGACAATAAATTTGCCACCCACATGAGAGTGAGACTGTGATGTGGGCACATAAATATCAGGAATAGTTGTAACCACCGGAAGTCTGTGATACTATGGCAGTGAGGAGCCTCCCTCAGAGTCCTCTCTTGGCAGCATCTTACTGAATGGCCTTGTAAGTGGTCAGGATCCTTGCAGACCTGATTTTCTCCACTCTAAGAGAGGAATTCAAATCTGAAAAGGAGCCAGGAAGCCAGGAATTACTACTCCAAAAGAATCCACTGTTTGTTTATATCACAGCATCCTCCTGCCCACAGTTCTGCACACACCAGGCATGGCACTGGCAGCTCCCCTGCCCTGGAACTCCAACATAAACAAGATAATCTTTATTAACAGGTTTTCCTTCTGGGCCTTTGGGGACCTTTCGGGAAATCTGTTTTGCTCAGAGTCTTTGCCCCTCAACATACTACTGTTTCTATCATTATTTTATCCAGACTAAGCATGACCTAAGATGCCTAACTCTAACCAATAGAAAAAATGTTTTCTATAATAATCTATACTAATAAAAGGGTAATATGCTAATTAGACCAGACATCTTCCAGATGACTTTCTGGATGTCCTTCCAGACAAAGCCATGGTGGCGGGGCTGAGACAGAGGCGGTTAGGGGCGATCAGGCCGGCAGGGGAGAGCAGTTAGGGGGATGAGGCCGACAGGAGAGAGCAGTTAGGGGGATGAGGCCGACAGGAGAGAGCAGTTAGGGGGATGAGGCTGGCAGGGGAGAGCAGTTAGGGGGATGAGGCCGACAGGAGAGAGCAGTTAGGGGGATGAGGCCGACAGGAGAGAGCAGTTAGGGGGATGAGGCTGGCAGGGGAGAGCAGTTAGGGGGATGAGGCCAGAAGGGGAGAGCTATTGGGGGATGAGGCTGGCAGGGAGAGCAGTTAGGGGGATGAGGCTGGCAGGGGAGAGCAGTTAGAGGGATGAGGCCGGCAGGCAGGTGAACGGTTAGGAGCCAGCAGTCCTGGATTGCGAGTTGGATATCCCCCGAGAGGTCCTGGATTGGAGAGGGTGCAGGTCGGGCTGAGGGATTTCCCCCTCCCCCATGCACAAATTTCATGCACCAGGCCTCTAGTATATAATAATAGTTAAGATGTATTGAGCACTTACTATATACTTAACATTTACATAAAATCATTTCAATTATTCCTCACAAAAGCACTGGGTTTGGTACCTATTCCATTTTCCAGATGATGAACCTGAGACAAAGAGATACTAAGAAACTTATTTAGCTTAGTAATTTACATGGCAGAACCAGCCTCGAATCCAGATTTGTGTGATTCTACCCACTATGCTTTCCTTTCAAGAAATTTATACTAGTAATAGCTATCAGTATGCCAGGTACTACTCCAAGAACTTCACATATTTCAACTCATTTCATCTTCACAATAACTGTTTTATAGCTGGCGTAAAGAGGGGTTAAATAGCCTATCCCAGGTCACATAGCTAGTACGTGGTAGAGCTGGGTTTTGAACCCAGGCAGACTGATGCCAGAGACCAGGCCATTATTCTAAAGCAGTGCCACTATTCCACCTAGAAATGAATAAGTAAGATTACTATGTCCTAGTGAGGCATTGCCCACCCCTCAGCTGTCAGTCTGAACTCTGCCCCCCCTCCCCCGCCCCGAGGTGTGCAGCCATATAGCTTCTGTGAGAGGACAGTGGTGGTTTGTGAAATACACCATTTCAGCATCCCTCTCTTAGGAAAAGGCAGACAAAGAAGCTGATGGGCAGGGAGGTTGAGGTTCTTCTCCAGGGTCCCCTAAGCAAGCTAGTAGTAGGCTCAAGGTTATAAAACCCTGTCCTCAATCAACTAGGCTCTTGAATGATGAAAGCTTGCCTTATCTTTTCAGGATAGGGTGAGACCTACAGAAGGTCCCAGGGACCTGGGAACACACCGGTTTTTATGCAATGACTCAAGGTCATCGAAAGGCAGGGGATATTCCACGAGGGGGACAATCCTATCCAAAGGATTCACAAGTTCCCCTTTCACAGGGCAGTGCAGGCTCCAAACCAGCTGCCTCCTCTCCCAGTGACTGGGCAGGCAGCTCACCCAGACTGCAGCGACGGGTGTTTGCCTACAGGTCTGGAGGAGATTAAGCACCCACCCCATCTGCCGTGGAAATAGCACAGCTGAAAGCAGAAAGGGCAGCCTGCAAGTCCCATCACAGCCAACACAAGAGCATACATCCCCCGGAGACCTGTGGGGACCGCATTTTATCGGTCTGTCATGGGGTGAGAGCCCTGAGCTGGGGAAGGTGGGGGGACAGCAGTGGCCTGCGAGGCTGGCAGAGACCAGTCTGCCTGGCTGTTTAATGACACCGTTTGAGCATTCTCCTGGCTGTGTTCTTTCTCTGATCTGTTAACATCGACGTTAATTACTTACAATTAATAACCATAACCCTGTTTTCTTTCTCTGATCTGTTAACATTGACGTTAATTACTTACAATTAATAACCACAACAAGAAGGATCAGGGTTCCTAACAATTGTAAACACAAGAGATCTTTTGTCTCCAAAGGGTCAGACAATCTCCTTGGAACAACCCAACCCGGAAGACGCTTTCAAGGAGGAGGGACCTGCCTTCACCCGGCTCCCACCTAGCACAGACCTTGCCGCTCGGCGCTCCACGTTGCCTCATTTACTTCTGACGACTACATTATCATCATAGGGATTATTACCCCCCGTTTTACTGAAGAAGGAACTGGGGGTCAGAGAAGTTAAGGAACTTGCTCAGGGATGTGAACGGAAGAGACTGTACATTTTTTCAGTCAGGCCCTATTGCCACATGAACCCAGGGATGGACTTACTACAGTCAGGAGCCACGGTGGCTCTTCCCACCCCTCTGGGCAATACTTCCGTGCCAGTTCTCCAAGAGACCTACCGCATTCTAAGTAACCTGACCCTGAATCCTAGTCTCTGTCATTGTTTCCTTTTTATATCCCGGGACCTGGTAGCCACAGCTTTGTTCCTTTAGTAGATGGAGACACGGACACGTAGTGATGAAATGATTTGTTCAATCATAAATTCATTACTGTGCAAAGAACCAAGAACCATGGTAATCTTGGGGGAGAGGTTTGTGACTTTAAAGACATGTTTTATCCAGAAGATTCGGGATCCACGAGATATTTTCCCCCTCTGTCAAAACTCTGGAGAACACCAGCAAGGGACAAGCAGAGGCCACCACCCAACGCACTGGCTCAGGGGACAAGAACAGACACAAAGGTCAGAAAGAACAATCCACGCCTCCAAGGAGTAAGAGGGAAATTGGCAACCAGCACAGGACGGATTCTCAGCAGCGAGAAGCAACTGAGACAAAAAAACAAAACAAAACACAAAACAAAACAAAACAAACTTCTCCTCTTGTTTCAATTTATACTTTTGAAGAAGTGACATGCACTTTGAGTTTCTGGGTGGTTGAGGAGGAACATAATTCCTCACCAGTTATTCTTTTGCAAACGTATTTGCTAACCAAAATCTCAGAAAAATAGCCAATGAATGAAATGCCTCCCTAGCAGGTGGACTTCTCTCCCAAGTTTCCAGCTCATCCCCGGAGGGAACTGTGCTGGGAGATGGTTGCTTTCCTTCTCTAACCACTGTCGAGTGCGGCCAGTGGACTGTCGAGAACAGAAGTAGTAACGGCTGTGTGCTCAGGACTAGGGAAACCAAAATGGATCCTAGAGGTAACATTACTTGTAAAAAAGTCAGGTCCCCGCAGAACAATCTCCCCAGTATATTTGCGACTAAAAGAGAGAAAGAGAAAAAGTGGACGAGTGCCAGAAAATTAAATGTCAGACCTGAAGTTGCATTCTTGTAAGCAAAGAGGAACTAGTCTTTACTTTAACCGAAGTGAAGGGTCAACGGGCAGCCAGTCCCGAGGTGAATGTAAACAATTCCAACCAGATAGCAAAGTGGTTTTAAAAAGGGTGTTTAGCAAAGAACAAAGAAAGCAGTAGACTTTTCAAAAGAGAAGTAGAGGAGTAGAAGGCGTCTGAGTGGGGAACAGAATTTACCTGTTTGAGAAAAAATTTCAGCGACGGGGGGAGCAATTAAGGACCGTTGAGCAGGTTTCGGTTGAAATTGCCTCTGGTGTGATGAATGCAGAAAGTACGGCAAACTAAAGCAAACACAGCCATTCTGAATTCAGCGGGCGCTGGCCTCCCAACCCCCATTAGACTGCATTGGTCTGTACCTTTGAGTTAAGTTTCAAAAGTCTCTATTCCATTCCAGGGTTAAAAAAAAAAATCAGATCAACTTCCCAGACAAGCAGAGGCTGGATTAATGATTAAGAGAAGCAAAAAGGATTAAATATCTGGCCTGGGAGGACTTGCCTGTGCAACCCAAATGGCACAGGCATCCCTCAGCGCTTCTCTCTCAAAAGGGCTTCTCCCTCTGGGACAAACACCCGAGGCTGGTAGTTTTCATTCCAATTCCTCACTCAGATCCCTTGGGGCCAGGGGTCTAAATGCCACGAGAGACAAATGGCGGGTTTCAGCTCACCTTTGTAAGTGTCCGCCGGGGCTCTCCGAGCAGCAGCCCCACAGCTCTGGTGCTGTGCAGGTGAGTCCAGCAGCTCCCAGGGCAGCCCGAGCTGTGACCAGCCTGAGCCTCGGCGTACAGGTGCCTAGAGGAAGGAGGAGGGCATTGGCTGGTGGAGAGCAGGAAATGTGTGACATCACAGGGAGCCTCGACAGATAAAACATTGCTGGGACCTTAGCTATTGAGACAGTCAGTAGGTCCCGCCCACCTGTCATTTACCTGAATACCTGCAAGCAGGTAGGTGGCGTCTCTGCCTGGACAAATGAATCAGTTAGAGCAATTTGCTGCCTGGAATGTACTTTCTTTCCTGAGCACAGCACGTGACCTGCCCCGTGGACAGATCTGAATTTAAACACCCGGCTGCTCCCCTGACTCCCTCCTACCAATCCCTCCCCCCCTTGCTGCCTGCAGAAGAGTTAGAAAGGGAAGTTTAAACACCAAAAGGAGGAGGTAATTTATCGGGCATTAAAAAGGAAGCGTGTGAAGATGGGCTGCTTGGGAAATAGCTGAGATTCACCCCCAAATGCCCCTTTGAATGGCACTCGTTTGAACCCCCAAGTACTTCTCTTTTTAAACATAGTAACAAACTGGAGGTGGCATTTCAAATTCATTAAAAAAACGCCTAACCGTGGCACTCGTCAGCAGTCTCAAACCTGAGTTTGCAAACCCTTCTCCCAGCCCCCACCCTTCCAGCATTTTAATTCCATATTCCGGAGTCTGTCATCCCCACCTCAGCTCGGTGGCAGTTAGAGTCACAGGGCTACAGTTCACTATAGACCTGCAATTAGGAGCAATTTACATGATTCAGATTCGAATGATAGCACAGTAATGAGGCAGCGCTGTCTGCTGGTTAGAGCCAGGAGGGAGGAGTCAGAACTATTTCTGTCTGGAGCTTGGAGTGTGACCCTGGGCCAGTCACGGTATTGCTTCAGCTTTTCCAGCAGCGAAGGCAAGGACGGTACCACCCAGCCAGCACCGCAGCTGCGAGCTATTACCCCGCCTGTTAAACCCTTTGGCATCTTCCAGAGGATTGTAAACAACTCCCATCGCTGGATTTAAACGTTGTGTATTCCCGTGGCCCCGTCCAGCATCTCTGGACAATTTGTTCAGTCTCTGGAATGTGTTACCTGGGGAAATCGTGGGCTCTCCTTCCCCCGGGGAAGGCCTGCTTGCTCAGAGATATTTATCCGCCCCCCACCCCCCTTAAAGAAAAGAAAAAGGTTGAATTCCCATTTTCCCCCTATTCTGTCTCCTTCTGTCCCTTTTCCCTCTCCCACTGATAGTGGAAATGCATTCATTCCACAGCTTCTAACATTGTACTACTTCAGAGGGTTTCAGACCAGTGGGTTGGTTGATTGGTGTTGTGGTTTGGAGGAGGGGTGGAGGGAGGGTGAATGGGAAGGGGGAGGGGGAGAGGAGCGGCAAGGAGAGGGGAGGACGGAAGGTCTTGATTCATTCCCTTGGCCTTGACATTGACTAGATGCGGGCAGTCATTCGATACCTTGTAAAACAACCAGGGAGCAAGGAGGGAAATTCTAGTCAAGGTCGCGGGGTGCGGGGCAGGCTCCGTACCTCACCTGCAGGAGAGCTGGCGCCTCTCCCAGCCATCTAGCCTCTGCGGACTGCACAAGCTCCCTTCCCCACCTGGGAGCTGGGTGCGCTTTGCAGAGTCGGAAGCTTAAAATAAACCCCCTCATTCATGTCTTACCCAGTGGAAAGTTAGGTGGGGCTACTCCTCTATTTTTAAAAACAATGACAGCAAAGATGAAGGCAGCAAAACCTTGTATACGCAGGTCTTTCAGGAAAAGGTACCATTCCTCCAGTTTGACACTGGATTAAGAAACATCAGCAAAACACAGCCTCCTCCTTCTCTGGCAGCGTTTCCCCAGGGACAGGAGGAGGGGCGGGGGAGTCTGCCGACCTGATGAATCATCCAGAAGATTACCCTCCAGCAGCCTGCGCCACAGCCTGCCTTCCCTGTGTGTCAGTCTGCCTCACCTTTTCCCAAGGGCCCCGGGTCCTACCTGGGAGAGGAGAGTCACAGACAGGCTTTTTGTTTTTGGAAGCGGGGAGGGTTGGAGAGGAAAAGAATTTGTGGGAAGTGATAGTGCATAATATAATGCTTCATCCAAGGGCCTCAGAGTTGTGGGGCTTCACTTCCTATATTCACATCCACACAGACATCTGCTCATATGGTCTATGAATAAAAATTCAGAAAAAGAGTTGAACAAGGAGTAGAGTTCACTCCCAGGTACTGTGTATAAAGAAGTGAAAAAAAAAAACCCAAAAAACCCAAAAGTATTTCACACATTAGCTATCCCAAGTGAGATGGGTCTTGGTATTCCTGGATTTAGAATATTCTTTAAAGATTTTAAAAAAATCAGTAAGGGCATCATTATTCTATTAGGGCTGTTGCATTCTTATGGAAATGAAATTTCTGAAGTATTGGTGAAAAGATATAAATAAAAATCCTAAAGAACTAACACTGAATAAGTGCTTAGCAGGTGTTTCTTACTGTTCTAAGGACTCTTCACAACAACCCCGTAGGTTAGGGACTAGTACTAGTTGC
This sequence comes from Cnephaeus nilssonii, assembly GCF_951640355.1. Classification (NCBI taxonomy): domain Eukaryota; kingdom Metazoa; phylum Chordata; class Mammalia; order Chiroptera; family Vespertilionidae; genus Cnephaeus; species Cnephaeus nilssonii. Next base: position 86,589,967 of record NC_137072.1, on the reverse strand, counting down.
ATTTACAGCTGGGGAAACCAAGGCACAGAGAGGCTGACAATTTGCTTAATGACAGCACAACCAGCGAGTGGCGGGGCCAGAGCAGTTTCAGCCTCTGGAAAGAAAGGGAAGGAAGGCTCTGATGTCATGCTCTGTGGGCAACTTCCTGGACGCTCTGAAGCTTCTTACCTAGCCTCTGTTCAGAAGGAAGTGCCTTGAAGAAGTGGCCCTGGGGAGTGTAATTTCTGGGAAGAAATGTCTCCAATTGCAAATGAATTAGTAATCTGGTTTATACATTGAGTATATATGTATAGAACCTATAGACATATGGATACATTTACATACATATTCATGAGAAAAAACACCAGGAAGTCCATCACCCCCGATGCATATTTGAAATCATCTTTTTGAGGCCTACCAAGCCAACCCAGGAAGGGAGGGCCAACTTGAGGGCCCCCTCCAGAATGATCAGTTGTACTTCTCTATGACGTCTTTTATAGAACATGGAACTCCGTACAACTGGATGACAGGAGACAATGTAACCAACCGTAAGTTCCAATATGAACCACTGCCAAGGCGGTTGGCAAATACTAAACACACACTACTCCATTCCCACCGCCCCTACCATTCTCACTGTTATTGCTAAAATGGCATGGTGCCCTTGAGCTCAGAGGTAACCTCAAGATGTCAGTCCAAGCACAGTGCAATTTCTATCCTTAGTTTGACAGGAAGTGGGAAGGGTGATCAGGAAAGGAGAAGACTGGTATTGGCTGGTGCCATTAGAGAAGACTTCACAGAGCAGGGAACAGGAATGGGACGTGGGAGGATTTGGAGAGGTGGTGACAAGGGCAAACAGTCCAGGCGGGGCAGCACTATAGGTGAGGCAGGGGTGATCATAGCCTTTGTGTGTAAGGGAGGAAGCTGTGTGGTGTGGGGAGAGGGGAAAGACCGGACAATGAAGTGTTCATCCTGCTGGGGTGAAGAGGACCCATTGCATGCTACATTTGGTTGGTAAGGTGGGACCAGATTATAAGAGCCTCAAGGACTGACTGCCTTAGGTCTTTGTAGTACTGCTGGCTGCTTCTCTCATGATGATTAAACAGTTTTTAAAACATGTAAGAAACTCAGTATCTTGGGCATGGGGTGGTTTATTAAGAGTGACAATGTTCTCAATGTCAAGCTAAAATTCCATGATATGCCATTTCGGTTACCATACGAGCGTCATTCTCTTTAGAAGCAAGCCTCCTTTGCAGTCACTGTACCCTGTAAATTTTGCTTCTTGGAGAGACAGGTGGAATGCATTAGAAAGCTCTCTGAACTCAAGGTTGGGCCTGTCCTAGTTATCCAGCCAGCTCACTTAGGCTTTTTGATTAGTTTGAATTCTTTTATGTGTCTTGACAGGGAAATCTAAAGGGGGAAAGGAGGTTGTTTTCAAAGCTCTTTCCTTCTAAATCACCACAATGAAGGTTGGCGTTCTCAAGGATTCTCCCTGGCAATGAACACATTGCTAAGCCCATGCCTCGTGATTCGTCAGAATTATTTTTTTGGAAGCCCTGTTTGCTTTCCTCCTATGCCTTATTTGCAGAGTTGTCTAAGAAGACTGAATGCCACAACAAAAGTGAACATATGACATATGCTTTTAATAAAAGGCATCTCTAGAAGTTCTTTGGCTGAAAGTATTTAGCATTACGAGAATAGAATTACAGTATACATTCCATTATATTGGCCCCAGTTTCTCAGTGTTGTTATTTTTAAAACTAGCTTAGCTCCAAATCTTTCATTGGCTAATTACAAGTATTTAACATGATGCAAAGAAGCAGATCCCTGAAGGGCAATTATGGAAAATAGTAATAATCACAAATATCAGCTGATGTGATAGATGCCATCTGGTTCTATGTATGGGGAAGAGAATGCATTTCTCCCACCAACTCACAGCCTGTGTGTTGCCTGGTTTGCAGGTGAGCTTCTAGGATAGTCTTTGAATGTACGGTTTAGGAGCAGATATTCCTCTGGTTTGTGTACTTTTGTGGGTAGAGGGAGTACCTCAGTTATGAGAGATGGCTCACAGTATGTGAGGGTTTACTACATGCATTTTTGGCCAGCACACTTTTCTATCATAGGAATAAAAAAGACTTCATTGTTGGTCTCTCTATCATTGTCTATATTCCACAGCTGTAAATATATTTATGTTTCTATGACTCCATCCTTATATAAACCAGGTCGGTTAGTCAATATTTTGGTGATGGTTGTAGCTATTTTGGAGGCTGTCACATCTTTGTTTCTTTATTGGTATATATATATATATTAGGGGCCCAGTGCACGAAATTCGTGCACTGGGGGTGGGGGGTCCCTCAGCCCAACCTGCTCCCTCTCACATACTGGGAGCCCTCATGGGGAGTGGGCCTAAGCCGCAGTCTGGCCTCCCTTTGTGGGAGGCAATCGGGCTGATCAGGGGAAGGGACCAGCCCCATCACCCTGCTGCTGCAGCCACTGCCAGTCACCACAGCCACCAAGGTGTTTTCATCAACACGGACTCCAGTCCCTTCACCAAGAAAAAATGACAACTTTCTTTAGGTATTTTCAAGATGTGCTTTCATAGGATATGCATTTCTTTCTTTCTTTTTTTTTTTAATCCTCACCTGAGGATATGTTTCCATTGACTTTTAGAGAATGTGGAAGAGAAAGGGAAAGACAGAGAGAAACATCAAAGTGAGAGGAACACTTTGATTGTTGCCTCCTGCATGAGCCCTGATCTGGGCCCCAGCCAGGGAGGAGCTTGCAACCTAGGTACATGCCCTTGATCAGAATCGAACCCAGACCCTGCTGTTGGCAGGCCGAGGCATTATCCACTGAGTCAAACCGGCTAGGGCAGGATATGACATTTCTTAGCCCTCCAGCAGCGGACCTTCCTTTTTTCTCCAGAAGTGTGGTGGAAAAACCCTAGATCACCTTTTTGGATTCTTATTACCCAAGTTACTAAGAATATTACCAGTGGCATACAGGAAGCTTAGCCAATGTGCAGTCAGAAAAGGTGTTTCCTCTATAGGTCATACCAATTGCGGGCTGGGCCCTGCCCAGGCCTAAACCCTCCAGCTCCCTCTGATCTCCGGCTCCACCCCTGTGATCACAAGCTCCACCCCTGTCCAGGCCTGCCCAGACCGAAAGCCTCTGGCTGAGGTTTGCCTGCCCAGGCCGAAAGCCTCTGCCTCTGGCCGAGGCTTTCGGCCTTGGGTAGGGGACCCCCAGCTCCCTGCAATCGCAGGCTCTGCCCCTGCCCAGGCCTGCCCAGGCTGAAAGCCTGTGGCCGAGGCTTTCCTGCCCAGGCCGAAAGCTTCTGCCTCTGGCCGAGGCTTTTGGCCTTGGGCAGGGGACCCCCAGCTCCCTGTGATGGCAGGCTCTGCCCCTCCCCCCTCATTCTGATTGCAGGCTTGGGCCTGCCCAGGAGCCCTCTGGATCAGGACCTTCCCAGGCTGCTCTGGGCACACACGGCCTTACCTCACAGTGACCTGGGTGCCAGAATGTTCCCGGGACACAGGCGCTGGGCGCCTATGTATGCAAATTAACCACCATTTTTGGGGGGGTTAATTTGCATACTCACTCTGATTGGCTATGGGCGTAGCGAAGGTACGGTCAATTTACATGTTTGTCTATTATTAGGTAAGATATCCATTATTATTGACCCAATACCATCCCCCTCGTTAACTTTGGCCCCATCTTGAAGGCTTCCATGTCCTTCTAGATGACCCATCCAGCAACCTTCACCTCCTCAACTACAAGGACATTTACCTCTACTCCTCTTGAGCTGCCCATTCTGAGGGCCACCTCTTGGATCTTTTTATCATCCAAAAATTTTCCATTTCAAAAAAAATCTGAGAATACTACTCTCTACTGTATTCTCTCAACTATTCAGGTTTCTCACCCCCTTACTCAGACTTTGCCTTGTTTTCCGAATTGATTGTGACCCCTGGCTCCTGGACTCCTGGAGGTGGCCCAAGAATAGCCATTCTCTACTGTTGTCACTTCAGGCCTATCGGGCACAGACCCCACTTCTTTGCCAGCTTCCTCAACTTCCTAATGACCTGGAGGAACCATGGCCTGGCCCTCTCTCTCTAGGCACAACGACCAGTGTCACTAGGCCTGCTCTGTATTGCCAGCTGCACTTGCCACCCTCCTTGGCAATCCAGCCAGTGCCTCTTCCTTTCCTCTCAGCAGGCATCCCACCTTCAGTTCATTTGTGTTGCTCCTGCCTGCCTGTCAAACCTCACGGACATCTCCTTATCCTTTCTATTGACACAATACCACCCCCAGCCCCCATGCCCTAGTAACACTGTGTTAAAGGGGAGCACTCCCCACACCCACACTTCCACAGGAAAGTGGTTTCCCACGCAAGGTCTGACCGTGCCCCACCCTTCACTCACTCTGCCCTAGGAGTCCCTGATGAGAAGTGGGAAAGAACAACTGGGCAAGCTCACATTTGCTCCTCCCTTTTCTGCCCTGAGAGTGAGCCAGCCTTTCCCTAAGCTGCTCCACGCTGAATCTTTGCTGGGCAGGCTTCTGTGTGAGAAGCTGCTGTGCCCAGATCTGCCTAGTCTGTGCCTTCAAGCTCTGCTTTTCCTTGTTTTAGACCTTGTTCTCCAACTTAGCCATTACCATTTAAAAGTGATATTTTGGCCTTCAGAATTATTCTTTTGAATTTTCTCAAACTATCTCAAACCCATGTGGGAAAGAGAGGCGCTGTTTATTGGCACCCCCTCCTTGGGTAACCCCCAGAACCTGACTATTTTTGGTTCCCATAACAACCAGGGTCTCTCCCTTCTGGCTCTTCCCCATGCAACACCATCCTAATGCTTATTATTTTCCTTTGCCTGGATTGGTGTTGTGCATTTCATCCATGTTCTCGTACAGAATTCTGGCAGAAACCCCATGAGCAAACTCTACTTAACAAATGAAGAAACGGAGTCACTGACAGGTAAAGTAACTTGTCCAACATGACCAGCTGGTCACAGCCAGACCTGAGACTCAGGTATTACTTCCTTAGCCTGGAAACTCCTACTCCCTATTCAGGGCTCAGCTCAAATGCCATCTCCTTCACAGAACCTTCCTGACTTCCCGAAACAGGCATCTGTGTCTGCTCTGTGCTCTCCACACGCACTACTTCACAGTTACTTTACTGATTGTATTTTTTTTTTTTTTAAATAAGACTGTCTCCTCTGCTGACAGCCAGGGAACATGGCTTTTCATAGATCCTCGGGACCTGACCCAATTTTCACAATAATACTACTATCTAGACATCCATCATTCATTCATTCATTCACTCGCTTAGTCTACAATTTTATTAAGCACCGTTAATATCCTAGTCAGTGTCAAAGGTGAGAAGAATCTGTTTTCAGACATTCACAGTCAATAGAGAGGCAGAGGTCAAGACCAAGGGTTAAAGCACAGGGTGGAAATCACCATAATAAAGAAGTGATGCAGTGCAGTTGCATGAAAGAAGGAAGTGAGCTTGTACCTTCTCATTTAAAGGTTCCAATTTGTTAAAAAGTACTTGCTTGCCGGGCTGGCATGGTTCAGTGGTTGAGTGTGACCTATGAACCAGGAGGTCACGGCTCTATTTCCAGGCAGGGCACATGCCCAGGTTGCAGGCTCCATCCCCAGTGTGGGGTGTGCAGGAGGCAGCCGATCAATGATTCTCTCTCATCATTGATGTTTCTAGCTCTCTCTCTCTCTCCATTCCTCTCTCTGAAAAAAAAAAAAAAAAGTACTCGCTCAAGTTTGCCAGCTCGTAAACAATGGAGCCAACATTGGAGCGTAGTTCCTGACCTTAGAGCCTACGATCTTCCCAGTGGCCCTCACAGCCTCGTCTTGGCCCTCAGCCATGGGGGCCAGGCAGAGAAGGAGGCCCATGGGAACAAGGACCTAACCTGCTCTATGTGCAATGTCAGCCCAGAGAACCTGAGGTCTCTTACAGCTTTACAATTTTCACAGTGTAGAGGTGGGTTCTCTGAGCAGGTAGAAAGACTACTGTTCAGAGTTTTGTGCCTACACCAGGATTGGCTGGCACCTTGACAGAACAACTTGAACAAGACCTGTGCTCTCAGGTGACAGCAACATATGTATTTAGATGAATTGAAATTCCTTTAAATTGGAGTTGGCAACGTCAGATCACCTTTTTTTTTGGTAAAGATCCTCACCTCAAACCTCATAAGCTTTTTAAGTGCTGTGTGATCTAAATCCCATTTAATTTTATATGTTGTGTCTTCAGTCCTCAGTGAATAAGGATGAATTACCATTTTCCTCACAACAACCCTCCACATACTTGCTGTTTAGCAGAGTGTGGTGTCCAGGCCTGAGAGCACAACTTCTTCAAACTTTTCCTGAGAGAGTTGACAATTTATAATAACTAATAACATAAAGTGACTCAGAAAAAGTGTCCTAATAAGGGATGGAGTGGAAAAGGCAAAAGCAAGAGAAGGATCATGTTGCTGGCCTCCTCGGGTGTGAGAAGCACCGAAGAAGCCAATTTTCTAGGTGGGGAACTTTCGCTTCCATCCAAGAAAGGGCAGGTCCTCAAAAACAGGGATACTGCCAAGAAGCTATCCTTCAGTTTTCCTTAGTCCAAAGAGAACTAAAGAAAGAGAATGTCATGAAAACCACTCACATTAATGGGGAGACAGCCCCTTGGTCAGATTCTGGCTAACGGAGTCTCAGCAAAAGAAAGTTCATTAGCGCAGCCGGCATGGCTCAGTGGTTGAGCCAGAGAAGGTCACGGTTCAATACCCGGATTCTGGGTCAGGGCACATACTTGCGTTGCAGGCTCGATCCCCACAGTGGAGAGTGTGCAGGACGCAACCGATCAGTGATTCTCTCTCATCATTGATCTCTCTCTCTCTCTCTCTCTCTCTCTCTCTCTCTCGCTCGCTCCTTTCCTCTCTGAAATCAATTTAAAAAATATGTATTTTTTTAAAAAGAAAGTTCATTTAATTTTTCTCACATCATGAGCAGAGGAAGATGCTCCTTTTCAAGTTGGACAATGAATCCGATTGGGTGCCTTCTTTTTTAGCCCTATGTAGAGGTGAATTCACCATGAGTGCCTGCTGCTAACCCATGATGAGGTGCCTGAAGTAAACAGGGTGGAATTCCTGGTGGTCATGAGGCCAGCGAGGTGGAGCAGTGGACGTGGGTCAGACGACGCGGAGGGAGGGCTTCTCCATGTCCAGGTCTGGTAACTCGGACCCCAGGAGCAGCCATCTCCTCCCAAGCTCAGCATGGAAGCTGTAGTTCCAGGTCACAGTTTAGATGATCACAGAGGAATACATACTTTACCCTCCTGCTACCCTTGGTGAATTATGAGATCACGGGGTTGCCATCCTCATGGCCTTCCCTGGAGTCCCCATCACTGAGTAGCTCCACTAATCCTGAGTTGGAGATGCTGATTTCAATGCAACCCAGGGCCCGGAGGACAGGTGAGACCGCAGGAACTCATGCCCCCGGGGTAGGAGCAGGTCTGAGAAGAGGCCTGCATTTTATTTTCAATCTAGTCAGCTCAATTCAATGAACCTTTAGGAAGAGCTAAGAGCAATGTTATTACCGGTCGGAGGAACAGAGGCCCCAGATCTCCAGGTCCCCTGTTTGTCTTGTCTTAATATGGGGCTTTGTCAATATCAGTGCCAGCCATCAGCCCAGGGCGGCCGGGCTGGTTCTTCCAGTTCAGGTTGTACCCCTAAAGTGGCACAGTCCATGTGGCCAGAGGAGCGGCTGCCCTTCCGGTCCTCTCCCACTTTCCCTGAGTCGCCCCTGGAAGTGGACTGGAAGTGCAGCTTTGTCAAGTCCCGCCACAGGCACGCTCACACTGCCATGTTGGTGACTCTCACGAAAGTGTCTCCCCAGGGTAGCCAGTTCTTCTAAGTGATTGGGCTGCACCTGGATTAACACCGTTCCTGTTACATCCACCTACCCATAAACCCTCAGCTGCGACTATAGTGTGAGTTGGCAGCAAGCCAGCTGTACCACGCTTGTTTCCTCTTCAGTGCCATGTGGCTGTGGGTTTGGGCAGAAGGGACAGCAGTTGTGTTAGCTATGTTCCTTCCTCATCGCTGCTTCTAGGGGCTGCTGCACCCACCTTTGCCGCACCCACCTTTGAACTTGAAGTTGGAAGATCTGTGAGGTTCCTGGTTTATCCTCAACCCATCTCCAGGTAGCATCTCTTTAGAATAAAGGAACCAGGAACCATGTGCCAGGGGTCACCATCAGGCCAGTCCCAAGTGCAAGTCCTCTCAAAGCGAACTCTCCAAACTGATTACCATTACTTCTCCCTGTCCCTCAACCCTCTCATACAAATCTCCCCATTCTACAGAATCCATAATAGTATACCACCCGCCCTCTTTATTCCTGCTTAAATGGCTGTCTCTGTTAACACCATGGTCCACCCCTGGAATGATCACGTGAGATTTCATAAAAAAGAAAAAGTGGATTCTCATCAGGAAACCTTAGGATTCCACTGGTCTGATGGAAAGAGGGACAGAGTGAGAACCAGAAATCAGGGTCTGTCAATGCACATGCCCAAAGTAATGACAACGAAGTTACTCTCTGTAGTGACACAGGGATGGATCCAAATGTAACAAGTGAGCTGTGCTGTCGTCTTGACATCATCACTAGGGGTTAGCCTGGATCCTACCAGAAACAGATGCTGAGATGAGATTAAACACGCAAGGACTTTTATCAGAGAAAATACCTATGTGAGTGACAATGGGACAGGAAGTGAGAAGGATTGGGAGAACCTGTGAAGAAGCTCAATAATGCCTTTGTTGAACAAGTGCACGAGTGAATAAAGTACAGTTTGGAAAGGGAAAGAGACAAATTTGGGTACCAATGCAGAGTTGCTATGGGGTTACAGGCAGGGTAGCTATTCAGCTGGTGTCCATGCTGGGACTATACCAGGTCTCTACTCCTGACATCTGTTCTGATTGGTCAGGCCTATTCTGATTGGTTGATGCCTGTGCTGTAATGATGATTAAATATTTTAAAAATCACTCCCCATTACACAGATTGTCACAGTGCCTGGAATTTTTGATGATGGTTTCACAAATAGAAAAACACTTATTTCTGATGGCCACTCCACAGAAACATAGGGCCACCATTCATACTAACAGTTCTTATGGATCTCTGGTGGTGTGCAGGAAAGAGGGGGGCTGACAAAGCCCACTTGTTCTGTGAATTTGATGGAGGGAGGTTTACCAAATTGATGGTTTGTCCATTTGGAGCTGCTGATGAGCTGCTGCTTTTTGTTTTACCCTTCCTAGAAAAGAATTCATATCACTCGTTTTCCATGTCTCCATTGAAAACACACCAACAACTAACGCTGGTGCACTCCTTATTTGTTCTCTCATCCCAAGCAGAGTACGTACTCCTTAAACTGGAGAATGAGAAAAAAGTGAACGGGGGCCAAATGAAAAGTGACCTTTTGCCAAAGTCCTTAATCTCACAAAATGCTTGAAGTCAAAGGGATGTTTGGGAAGACTGCTGAAATGTCTACGCTTAAAAGCCAAGTGGACAAGAAGTGGAACTGGCAGAGGCCGTGCGGATGTGGGAGTGTGGAGGCAGGGAGGAGCAGAGAAAGTGACCCAGGAACTCACAGAGGTCGTACTGAGGCCCCTGAATTCCCATGGGCAGGGGTATGGGGTTCCAGGCCAAGTGTAACTAGATCTCCAAAGGGTGTGCAAGGGGGCATTCCTGATATCTGTAATGTTCTTAGGCTAGTTAGATTTGTTTGTTTGTTTGTTTCTTTCTTTTTGTTAATCCTCACCAGAGGATATTTTCTCCATTGATTTTTACCCAGCGTGCAAGGGAGGGAGGGAGGGAGAGAAGAGAGGAAGTGAGAGAGAGAGAGAGGGAGAGAGAGAGAGAAACACTGATGTGAGAGAAACACATTGTTTGGTTGCCTCCTGCATGCACCCCAACCAGGGCAGGATTAAACCTGCAACCCTGCCCTTGACTGGGACTCGAACCTGTGACCCTTTGGTGTGAGGCCGACACTCTAACCACTGAGCAACACGGGCCAGAGCTGGATTTGTTTATTTCTTGCAACCAAAAGAGTGAATTATAAACATCAGTCCAAAGTCAGAGACAGACTAATTTGTCTTTTATGTAACACACTGGAAGGTAAATTCTCCAAGATTAAGAGTTTTTCCTCATGTCTGGGAAAAACTCTTAATCTTTTCTGGAGCTGAACCTCTTGGGTGGGGATGGCAGGTCACAGGTCACTTCTTTCAAGGAAAGAATGGTAGTAATGCACAAAACTGGAAAAGCTGATGCTATAGAGAAGTACAGAATTCTAGGGGAAGTGACATGGTATATTATGCACATTTAAATTCCCTTCCATATTAATGAAGGGGTTAATTTCCTGACATAGAGCACATGCTCTTTCAGAGTTCTCGTCATTGCTTCTCTTCTCCTGCGTGATAATGGCTCCATCCATCCCGTCAAACACACACTCTCACTGGAACCAAGGATTGTACTATCCCTGTGCTCACTTTTGGGAAAAACCTCTTTAGTAAGCTCTTTCTAATGACCTGATTGGACAACGGCACCTGTTTCCTGTTCAGACGGACACATTGGCCAACAGCACACAGGGCTCTCTTCTTTCCTCTGTGTCCAGGGCCTGCAGGAAAGAAGAGCTAAAAATACCTGCCTCTTCGTGTGCCAGGCAAAGGTGGAAATGAGATTAGGGCTGGACAGCAGAAAACTCAAGGAATTCAGCCTGAAGATAGCCTGCCTCAGGAATGATCAAACTTGTGAAAACTAGGAAGAAGGAAGTGCAAAAACTAAAGTCAAACCAATAATAACCAAATTAGAGAGAAAAAGGAGAATTAAGGATATTCATTATCATACCACGTGAGGAAAATGGCACTTCCCGCTCACTCCGTCAAAACTGTGCATCTCAACTGGTTTAACAATGACATCCCTGTAGCCAAATCCTTGACGATTCTCAGTCCTAATCTACTGCTGTCCCCTTAGCACCGGACTCCAGCCACAATGGCTGCCTTACTTTTTCTTTCTTTCTTTATTAAAAAAAATAAATTTTATTGATTTTACAGAGAGGAAGGGAGAAGGGTAGAGAGTTAGAAACATCGATCAACTGCCTCCTTCACACCCCCTACTGGGCATGTGCCCGTAACCAAGGTACATGCCCTTGACTGGAATTGAACCTGGGACCCTTCAGTTCGCAGGCCGATGCTCCATCCTCTGAGCCAAACCGGTCAGGGCTGCCTTACTTTTTCTTGCACACACCAGGCATACCTCCACCATATGATTTGGTATTGCCTGTTCCTTTTGCCTGGAATACTTTTCCTCCAGATGTCCACATGGCCAGCTCCATTCCTCCTTTAATCTTAATTCAAATGTCTTCTTCCCAATGGGGCCTATCATGACCACCCTATTTATAATCTCAAGCTCCCAGTCCTACACATCTCACTATACTCCCCCCCGCCCCCCACACACAGCATTTAGCACTTCTAACATACTATTAATTACTTACTTGTTATGTGCATTATTGATTGTCTCCTCTAATAGAATTTTTGAGGTTAGGATCTTATTTTATATACTAATGCTGAAAATAGAGTATCAGACAGAGTAGGTGCTCAATCAATATTTGCTGAATATATAAATAGCAGGGACTTTCAGACACAAAATTTACCTAAATGCCAATGTGATGAAATAAAAGAGGGAAAAGAGACAGATGTAAAAGTAAAAATGTCTGAAGGAAAATGTTAACATCAGCAAAGATGGAATTTAAGTTTAAAATGATTAAACAGGATAAAAAAGAACAGTTTGTCATAATAGACACTTTTTATAATTTTCCAAAATTCATAAAAGACATCTAACTATGGATCCATTCTTGGTTCTCAAACCTTCTGCTGACAGAATACCAGATAGAATAAATTCCTACCTCTCCATCCCACAAAAAACAATATACTCTTAGACACATCATCTTTAAAATGTCAAAAATGAAAAAGAAAATGATGAAGGAAGACAGATGAAAGAAGGCACATTATGATCAGAGGAACAACAGTAGATGACAGCAGACTTCTCATAAGAAGCCATAATAGCCAAACAACTATGGAGGAACATCTTTAAAGTACTAAAAGGTATAGAAACCATCAACCCAGAATTCTAAACCCAGAGAAAAGTTCTCTTAAATATAAAGGGAATTAAGACATTTTTAGATTAAAAAAAAAAGACTGAGAGCATTTATTGACCAACAGACCTGGACAACAAGAAATCTCAAAGGAATTTCTTCAGGTAGAAGGTGTCTGATATGAGACAGAAACTTGGATTTACAAAAAATAACAAAGAGCTCTGGAAATGGCAAAAATGAATGGTCTGTTGCACTCAGTACACTTAACACCATTTTGGGAGCAGGCCTCTAATCCAATCTGATTACACAGGCCACCTTGTCTTTCCTGAATTGCTCTGAAGGAAGCTAGAATGGTTATTTATATACTACCTGGTGTAGAAGGCAAGTTAGTGAAGGAAGAATGAGGTTGGGACCAAGCTTATTAAGGGCAAAGAACTTTTAATTTTGTGTGGTCATGTGTAAAAAATAAGCAATGAAGATAAGAAAAATTCAAGGAAGTAAGATGAGCATTGAAAATCTAAAGAAAAGAAAAGCCAAGGAAGTACTGCATTTCAAATGTTATCACTTTGTTTAAAATGTAATTAAAAATCATACCAGAATAATGTTTTAACCCACAAGCCAGCCTCAAAAATACCAAAAAATGTATATTAATCCAATATATCTCTTTGGACCACATTGGGCAATTCTATAGAAAGACAGAAATCAGGACAGATGAAGTGGCTAATTTTTTTCAAACTGATATAACAATTAATTACATAGTATTCATATATGCTAATTTCTATTCTAAATACTTTGTGAGTATTAAATAATTTAATATTCACATGGTAAGTCAAGATTTGAAGGCAGACATGTTTCCTCTGAAGTCTTTGGTTTAACTTCTGTGGCATGCTGCTCCCCAACACAATAATGAACAAAACCCTACGTTCCTGATATAAAGACTTTATTATGTTTCATGGGTCTACAGAATATTTATGAAGACTGATCATATTACTGGCTGCAAAGAAAACTTCAGCAAATTCAAAGGGTAAGATTTTATAGGTTAAATGATTTGATCCTAATTTAATAAATAAAAAGAATTATTAAAAGATGACCTCAAAAGTGACTACTTAAAAATGAAGTAATACTTAGAGAAAATATTTGGCTCAAAGAAGAAATCAAAAGGGAAATTAATGACCATCTCAAAGGCTATCAAAAGGAGAACTTTATAATGTATTATATGACTGTGAAAATTGTCAGAAAAACTTTACAGCTAAAATGCCTTCCTTGTGAGAAGATGAGAAACTAAATCCACTACCTAAAAAATTATAAAAAGAACAATAGTGATTAGTAAAGATAACTTTAAAAGTATAAATTAATAAAGTAGAAAGAAAAGTAAGTAGTAAAATATATAAGTAGATTTAACATCTTATTATATTAAAATCTATACATTTGATAAACACGTTTGATTTTAAAAAAAGGAGAAAATGATTATAAAAGTTTAGGAAACAGAAATAACAGACATTAAAATGGCTAAAGGTATTAAAAAAGATATAATATGAAACATTATGGCAACAAATTTGAAAACTGGAAAAAACATTGATAAAGAGGAAGAAAAATGACCTGCTTCTTAAGATGATATGATTGTAAACCTAGAAAACCTAAAGCAATTTAGTAAAAATCTCCAAGGTTTAAGAAAAATCTCCTAGAATTGGTACAGTAAATGGATTAAAAAATATGCAAAAAAAGCAAAAAATCATTAGCTTTTTTTCTACTTTCGCAATAAAATAGGAATGAAAAAAACAAAGAATAGAAATGAAAAAAAAATTCACTTAAAATAGTGAAAAAGAAACCCCTATGAAATACTTAGAAATAAATATAACACAAAAAAAGGCGGTGGCGGTGGTGGTGGGGCGGGCGGAATAAACAACTAAGTCCTTCTAAAATATATAAAAGGAGAAATGAAGGTATGGAAAGACAAGCCATATTCTTGGATGAGAAGACTTAATGCCATAAAAATACTAAATTCCCCCAAATTGTGTGCATTTTACTAACACTCATAAGGTGGATATTTCTGGTTTGTTTTTGACATTCGGATAAAGTGATCTCAAAGTTTCTAGAGAAACATAAATACCAAAGAAAAGGCAAATAATTTTGGAAAAATAGAGAGGGAGCAGGGGACTTCCCCACCAGTTATTAGAACCCTCTTTAAAGCCAATATATTCAAATCAGGATCCTGTTGAATCCCAATGTTATTGCACATCCAGGGATATAGTACAAATATATACACAAAAAATATAAAAGGTTAAAGTATAGTAAAGCTCTTGCCAGAAAATCCAGTGGATTATATATACTATATGGTGCAGGAAAATTTTTCTTACCAAAACTGAGAAGTCAAAATCTCTGAGAGAAAGGACAGATATATTTAATGGTAAAATTATAATTTTTAAGGCAGAAATATTATAAAAGTACTAGAGGCCCGGTGCACAAATTTGTGCACTAGTGGGGTCCCTCAGCCTGGTCTGTGGGATTAGGCCAAAACCAGCTCTCTGATATCCCCCAAGGGGTCCTGGATTGCAAGAGGGTGCAGACCAGGCTGAGGGACCCCACTGGTACACAATTGGGGCCGGGGAGGGAAGTGGGAGATTGGCCAGCTGGGGAGGTACCACAGGAGGGCTCCAGGGTATGTCCTGTCCATATTGCTCAGTACCGATCAGCCAGACCCCAACAGCAAGCTAACCTACCGTCAGAGCGTCCGCCCCCTGGTGGTCAGTGCATGTCATAGTGAGTGGTTGAGCAGCCTTAGCATATCATTAGCATATTACACTTTGATTGGTTGAATGACCAACCGGACGACCAAACACTTAGCATATTAGGCTTTTATTATATAGGAATAGAGGCCTGATGCATGAAATTCTTGCAAGAGTAGGCCTTCCTTCCCCCAGCTGCCAGCACCAGCTTCCCTCTGGCACCCAGGACCTGGGCTTCCCTCTGGCCACCAGCAGGTACCCAGGATCCGGGCTTCCCTCACAGCCCCAGCTTCATCTGGAAGGTCGTCTGGTCTAATTAGCATATTACACTTTTATTATAGACTAGAGGCCTGGTGCACAAAATTCATGTACGGGAAGAGTTCCTAGGCCTGGCCGGTGATCAGGGCAGAACGTGGGGTGACCGGCGGGGTGATTGGGGGGCCCCCCGCTAGCACCCGCCTTGGCTGGCCTGGGGCCTGTGGGCTGGGGGAAGCTCCTGCATTGAGCATCTGACCCCTGGTGGTCAGTGCACATCATAGCAATCAGTCGTTCCACCAGTCGTTCCACTGTTCAGTTGATTTGCATATTAGGCTTTTATTATGTAGGACAATAGACCATGGTAGACTTTAAGAAACATATATAATCAAGATAATATAGTTTCTATAATATACAGAGATATACTATAATTCGACAAGGGAAGTAAGAACAAACCAATAGGAAAGAGGGCAAAGGATATGAATGGACAATATGCAGAAAAACAAATCCAAATGACCAAGATACATGAAAACATCCTAAAATTCTCCAGAAGTGAGGAAAATGCAAATTAAACAAATGAGATATTTTATACCTATCCGATTGCCTAACATTTAAACAATCCGTAACACATTGCTGGCAGGGCTGTTGAAAGGGAGTACTTCCATGTAGCATGGCGGGATTGGAAATGCTACAGCCTCTTGGGGAAGCAGTATGGCAATAGCTATTAAAATTTAAAAATACATACATGTTTCAGGCCAGCAATCCTTTTCCTGAGAACCTCTCCAATGGAAATAAGTCATCAAAACGTAAGGATTTATATAGAGGTATTATTTTTTTTTTTGGAGGGAGGGCATTTGCAAATGTGAAAGCTACAATGTGTTTCCAGTAATGGGGGAATGGCCCAATAAACTATGGCATATCCAGATGGCGGAACAAGACAGCCTTTAAGAAGAATGAATCATAGTTGTGCTGGTTGACAGAGAAATTCAGAATGTATTATTGACTGAGTAAAGCACAAGGCAGAAAAAAGATGTGTAATATGGTTCTATTTTTGTAAAACAGACAATGATAAAAAAGCAGCCAGGTGTGTGTGTGTGTGTGTGTGTGTGTGTGTGTGTGTGTATGTGTGTGTGTGTGTACCTGTATATGATTATATAGTCACTAGAGGCCCGGGGCATGAAAATTCATGCACTGGAGGGGGGTGTCCCTCAGCCCGACCTGTCCCCTCTCACAGTCCAGCAGCCCTCAAGGGCGGGAGGAGACCCTGCGATCAGGGGAAGGCAATGCCCCCACCACACCTCTGCTGCTGCCACTGCTGGCAGCGCAAGCCTTGGCTGGCCCTGGTTACCTTAGCCTCGAGCAGCCCTGAGGGTACCTGGGGAAATGGCCAATTGCTCCTTAGGACACACATCTGAGAATTTCAGAGTTGTCTAAATTGTGAACTTCACCAGGATCAAATCTGAAGTGAAATGTAACCAGGCAAGAACACGAAATGGAGATGCCTTTGGTCAGCTCCGCTGTTTACTGCCCACGAGCCTGTCTCCCCTTGATGTTTACAGAATGTTTACACGGTTCACATTCCGTGCTCACATCTGTCTGCCGCCTTCAGCCTCCTTGTGGCGGAGCCATTTCCTTCTCTTCAAAGGAAGCTCCAGGTGCAGAGAGGACTCCAGGGGTGTGGCCCGGCCCGGAATCTGGCTCCTTTTCTTTACTAAAACAGGGACTCGCTTCATCTGATCCCAAGCGGACTTTTGGAGCCATTCCTGAATTCATTCATCTGCTTTAGAACTGAGAGCGAGAGAGAAATGGAGTTTTCCTATTTCCTCAAATCACTGACCCTTGTTGGGTCACGACACTTCAAATGTACTAACGGCAGAAAGAAGCAGGAGGGTAAACATGCACTAGAGAGAAAATGCCACAAGTGAATGAGTAAATAGGCTGTGGGCGATGAATACCATGATGGCCTCCCGTGAATCATGGAGAAATTAAAAATTGTGCTTTCAAGCCATTTATTTTTGGGGTGGTTTGTATGCAGCAGTAGTTAATGGATTGTGTCCAACCCCTTTGCAGTGTGATATGCTTCTCCCAATAGGACTAGGCAACTTTTTCTCCACCCCCTTGAATCGGCCTGGCCTGGCCTGGCCATGGACAAGTGGGAGGTCCAGAGGTGAGGCATTGAGAGCTTTGCAGCGTCCACTCCTGTCCTCTTGGAACTTTGAGATGGCCAAGCTGTGAAGAAGCTCAGGCTAGGTGTGTGTGTGTGTGTGTGTGTGTGTGTGTGTGTGTGTGTGTATGCACACATCTGTATATGATTATATAGCCATAGGTAAAAATAGGAAAGATACATACTAGATTATTAACATGGATTACCTGGGTACATGGGTGGATTGGGAATTGGTATGCGTGGAAGAGAAGAGAAGGCACCAAGCCAGGTGAATGAGAGGCCCTAGGAAGAAAACTGAGGCTCTTGTCAATGGCCAACTCCCAGGTATTTGAATGAGGCCATCTTGGACCTTCCAGCTGAAGGCAACCTCACAAGTGATCACAGGCAAAACCTGCAGAGGAGGAGCTCAGACACCACCAGAATGGTGAGAGATAATACGTGGCTGTTGGTTGAGTCCCTAAGTTTTCAGGTGGTTTCCCATGAATACAGAGACTCGGACATTTTAATTCAGTTTTATCTTGTCTTTCTTTTTTTCTTAGGGTTTTGTATATAATAAGGCTCCTTTCCTATTTTTCCTCCTAGAAATCTAGAAAACATTCCCTGCATGAACACAAATAACTCTTAGGTACTGTCCACTTAAAAGACTGCAAAAGCAGCCCCTGGCTCTTACGTCCACTCTTGAGTATCCTGCACCCAGCACAGCACCGCATAGCCAGTGGGAGGTCAGCATATGCTGACCAACTAAGTATCTCATGGGACACCTGTTGCCACTTTCATCTCATTTTCTTAGTGTTTGCATGTGTCACAAAATGAATGGTCTGGTTGATTGGGCTAACCTGGCCAGCTCTCCAGATGTTTCCTTGTGGCCTCACTTGTCATCTTCGATAGCTCCCAGATCCCAGCCTGGGAGAAGAGATGATCTCTCCAGTTGGTGGAGGACTGAGCTCATTGGTCAATAGTGTAGTGATTGTAGTAATACCTGTGGCAGGAGCAGCAGCTAACTTATCAATATGAAAACCATTATGCCATGCATTTTGCATGAATTAACTTAGTTATTTATCATTTCCATAAAGAAACTGAGGCACCAAGAGGTTAATTGATCTGCCCAAGCTAACTAAGTTCAATGGCAGAGCCTTAGCTCTTAGCCAATACTCTGGCTCTAAATACGGTAATTGTATAGTTACAGCTGGGAGGTTCAAAATAAGAAATATTAAACATAGTCATTTATAAAAGTTACCTAACATGAAGTTGCCTGTAAGTTACAATCTCCAAAACTTTTAAATATCACAGTACTTCTCATTAATCAAGAAACAAGTATTACTGAGAACATAATATATGTCTGTGCTTGTACAGAAAAAGTTATTAAACATATAAACCAATGCAAAAAATAACATCATATAAGAATCTTGGCTCTAAAGGAACTTACACTATTTTGAAGAAACCAGACTTATACCATGAAATGACCAATGAGGAAGACAAGATACAATTTTTTTTTTTTTTAAAAAAAGAAAAGAGCAAAGGAGTTCTGAGACCTCACCTCTTGCAGCGAAGAATCTGAGTCAAATTTCAAATCTCCCTTTCTTCTTGGAGCAAAACCACAGCTTTCCTTTTGGGATGTCACAGCACTAAAAGATGGTTCAATAGGCCAGACTAACCTGTGTTGGCAACTAGAATAATCTCCAGAAAAGAACATTTACTTTGGGATTTAAGATAATCAAAACTGATTACTTCTCAAGGGGCTTAGAAAGCCAAAGCTGTAAACACAGCTGGGGAAACACTTAAATGTGGGTCCATAAAAACTCCATTGAATAATCCATCCTCCTGCCTCATGACGTGGACACTACACCACGTACAGGAGCCTATAGGAAAGCAGTAAATATTTTTATACAACCTTGTTGGTGAAGAGAAAAGAAAAATCTATAGAGACATGCCCACCCACATCTTCTATGTGTGTTATGTAAATATCTTTTTTGTTTTATTGAAGGAAAGGCTAAAAGATTACATTTAGCCCAACCACTAAGTTGTAACACAGGGGTGTTATATAACCAAACCTATAAAAATTGAATTTATCCTCTCAAAATTTAGAGTGTCTGTTTTTGATTGTGAAAAATAAATGTCACTCAATTGTCTAGTCAACAATAGAATTTTGGCCAATTTTCTCGATATAGAATAATTTTAACTTATCAAGACCCTTCCCCCCCCCCCCTGGAAAGATAGGCATCTATCTATTAACAATGATTATCTCTGGCAGAGTGGTTTGGAGTGTTGGTTATTTACTTTGCCTTGTTTTTTGGTGATTTTGAAAAATTTCAGAATAACATTATTTTTTATAATTAAAAGATAATTTTTTCAACATTTAAAACTTTTATTAATGTTTTATTGTCACCACACTTAAAAGATATGATTTTTAAAAAGCAAACTACTTAACTTCTTTACTGATAGAAATTTCTACACTCTTTAAATAATTTGCCCTTACCTATTTTACCTACTAAGTAAATCCTTGTCTTCAGCGCATTTAAAAACCATTTTCTCTTCCAGGAGAATTCTTACAATTAATGCTCACTGATACCTAGAAATACGTATCAAGGCTAAGAATATTTTGACTCGAGTCTTGGAAAAACGTTACACTGAGGAGGAAAAAAATTATGCCTTAAAAATTTCTTTTTCAGATGACTTGCTGTGTTGCTCATTAGCAAGAGACACAAAAAGTAGTTTCTAAAATAATAATAGCCCAGAACCTTGCTCTTTGAGATAACAAGGTTCTGTTTTTGCAGGTGGCTTTCTACTCAAAGAACAAAAACTGGAAACATCCATTGAGTTGCCGTGTTTACATGTGTTGAATCATGCTAATGTCACGGAGCTAATCAAGCCCTGGGGACAAAGCCCTTTATGTCAAGGCAAAGGACCAGCCTCCGATTCACTAGCCCAGGTGCAAACACTTTCATGTGTCTCCACAAAGACAGAACCACTGGGGAAGACCTCCAAGGCAGAGCTGGCCGATAGAAAGATAATGGGAGCCACAATGGGAGCCTACACAGAATTTTACATTTTCTAGTAGCCACATTTTAAAAAGTAAAAATAAGTAGGCTAAGTTACTTTTAACATTATATTTTGTTTAACTAAATATATCCAAAATAGTATCATTTCAATCTTAAAAATGTATTTAGATATGTACATTTCTTATTAAATTTAAACTAAGTCTTTGAATTCCAGTGTGGATTTTACACTTACAGCACTAGTCACCAGTCACCCTGGACTTGCCACATTTCAAGAGCTCACAGTGGCTGCCTTATTGGACATGCAACTCTAAGATGAAAATGTTATTCTCACCAAGTAGGATTATAAAGTCATACATTCTTTAACTTTTGAGATATAATTCACATACTATGAAATTCACACTTTTAAGCATACAATGCAGTGTTGTTGGTTTTTTTTTTAGCATATTCACAAGATTTTGCAATCATTACCGCTAATTCCAGAACATTTTCATCATTCAAAAAAAGCAATTCCATACCATTATCACCCACTCCCCATTCCCTTCTTTCTCAAGCCCTGATAACCACTAATCTGCTTTCTGTCTCTATGAATTTTCCCATTCTGGACATTTTCTATAAATGGAGTCATGCAATATGTGGCCTTTTGTATCAGCCTCTTTCACTTAGCATAATGTTTTCAAGTTTCAACTATGATGTAGCATGTATCAGTACTTCATTCCTTTTTATAATTGAACTAGAGGCCTGATACATGAAATTCATGCAAGAGTAGGCCTTCCTTCCCCTAGCTGCTGGCACTGGCACCAGCTTCCCTCTGGCACCCGGGACCCGGGCTTCCCTCGCAGCCCCGGCTTCATCCGGAAGGTCGTCCGGAAGGATGTCTGGTCTAATTAATATATTACGCTTTTATTATTTTAGATGCTATTCCATTGTATGGATATGCCACATTTTGTTTAGCTATTCATTGATTGATGGGCCTTTGGGTTTTGGCTACTATGAACAATGCTGAGATGAACATTCATGTAAACATTTTCATGAGAACATATGCTTCCAATTCCATTGGGTATGTACTTAGGAATAGAATTGCTGGGTCATATCATAACTCTTTTGAGGAACTGCCAGATTGTTTTCCAAAGTAGTTGCACCATTTTACATTTCCACCAGCAATGTAGGAGGTTCCAATTTCTCCATCATTTGCTATTATCTGCTTTTTTTTTTAATGATGTGAAGTATAAATCACCTGTGAGCATGTTAGAAATGCAAATTCTCAGGCTCCACCCTGGACGTACTGAATTTCAAATTCTGGGGCTGGAATCCAGCAATCACTGTCATAAACTCCCCAGGTGATTCTGATATATGCTAACATTTGAAAATTACTGATCTTGAGCAAACATATCATTTGACCAAAGTTTGTGGAAAAACTCCTATGGGCCAGATAGGTGTTGGGTATATTCAATCTGAATATTCAATGCTGAAACAGGCATAATAACTGTCCTTTCAGTGCTTCGAGTCAAGTGAATTTGATGGGTAAATTGTTGGTACCTTATAGTGCAAGAGTCAAGGAAGGGAGAGAATGGAAATGACTTTTGAGCTCCCAATAAATTTAGAAAGCCAACATCAATTTCAAGTTACTCAAGTATATTTGTCATTCCTATTACTTTCAGGAGAGAATCCAAATTCTATAAGATCACCTTCCAGACACTTTATTAACTGGCTCTTGTTTAACCCCCACCTTCATCTCCTCTGTAGCTCCTTCCTTCCGAAAGTGGGGATCACAGGGTAGGTTGACATCACCTCTGAGCTGGTTAGCAATGCAGAATTTCAAACTCACTCCTGACCTACAGAATCAAAATCTGCATTTTAACAAGAACCGGGGGTGATCTGTGTGCACATTAAAGTTTCAGACACACACCTCTCTTGCTACTCTGAAGACCTAGCAATTCTCCAAAACTGCCCAATTATATTCTGTGTAGCAGCCTCTGCTTGGAATGCCCTTCCCTCCTTTGCCTTCTCTAAACCCCCCCCTTGCTCCCCTAGAGTAAGGTGACCAGATCGTCCTGCTTTTGGCGGGACAGTCCCGATTTTTAACAATTTGTCCCGCGTCCCACTGGTTTTAAAAAAGTCCCTATTCTTTCCAAAAATAGGGACTTTTTTAAAATGCCATTGGACACGGGACAAATTGTTAAAAATCGGGACTGTCCCGCCCAAAGTGGGACGATCTGGTCACTTTACCCTAGAGTCATGACCCCTTTATGACAGCATGCTGACTGTGGGTTGTTTACTTACCTGTTTATCTTCAGTTCTAGACTGGGAGCTTCTCAAGGGCAGGAGACTGTTATTTTTCTCTGTAATTTGCAGAGATTGCTGCCTTGCATATAATGGATGCTCAGTCAATGTTCATTTGATGAAATAATGTGTGGATGAATGAGACGTGGCAAATACCCAATGAGATACCACATGAATTTTATCAAAGGATTTATATTCCACTCTTCATAGTCACATAATTCTAATCACTTGTCAGGTTTGTAGCGTCAAGAGAATCAGACAGGAAGTTAGGGCAAGAGGAGGCTGGGAAGTGCTAGGGGTTAAAAAGAAAATCTAGTTTCTACTTTTGAAAAGTTAACATTATGATTTCCCATTATATTTTGATTTCCCAGATCCCACTTCAAAAGACAGAGGCAGTGACATAAACTGGGATGAGCACTGGGTTGAGAGCTGGGTTCTAAATATAGTGCCTATCAGCGGTTAGTAGCTTTGGGCCTTTCATTTCACCTCCATGGGCTCTGTCTCCTCGTTACTACATGAGAGAGTTGGAGTATGCAATCCCAAAGGTCCCCTCCTATCCCACCATAGATCTTTTAAGCCCTAAAATTCTAACATTTGTGTTATGTAGGCGACTTTTGGAAATTAAGGTTTTATTTGAACAGGCCTCTGGGGGATAATAATTCGTTTCCAGAATCTCTTTTATAGGCAAGGTACACCAAGTTTTATGTTTCCCCTATTTCCCTAGATATCTTTTAAAAACGTTATTTATTGCACATTTATTTTTTCATGAGAAGGAAACTATTGAACGGGCTCTGCCTCAGAAAGATTGTAGGTACGTCCTAAGCCAGGAAGCGCAGGTTTTGATCAAGAGAGTTGGCGTTTGCAATAAGTCCGACTTTGTTCTCAGTGATTACGTTCTTTAGAAAACCTACCCACGTTGCAAAGAGTGCTCAGATTAGAAAGTACTGATGAATTTCAAAACACTAGCCTTGCATTTTAATGCCGCGGTGTCGTGGGAGTGAACAGTAAACTACTGTTGGCTCACACTGGGCCCCTCTCACACATGAAGTATGTGGACCTGACCGGCCTGGAGAGACTACAGTTCTCCTTGTTTGCTCTGTCACTCCCCGGCCCAAGGGCTAGCAATGGGCCATTATCTCTTGTTCTGACATCTGAGGAGAGAATCTGAATGCCAGGAAGGAAGTTTTCCAAATCAGTATAAAAACAAAATCCTCTTATTACAACAGGATACAGTAAAGAAAACAAAAAAGGGAGCTCATGAGAGGGAAAAGGTTTAAAAGAGTAAACAAAAAATATTGTGGAAAAGGAAAAACAAGATATCCCTAACAGTGCAGTTACTTGTATTTACTGGGAAAACCCAGTGTTGCTGGAGAGACCAGAGTATGGCAGTGGGGCTGATGTAGATATTGCCAGAAAGATTGCTCACTGTCTGTGTCACGGGATTTTGCAATCTAACTTATGTAACTGAAAGCCAACAGCATTTTCCTTCACAATGTTATTTCTCTGAGAAGTAAAATATTATTCTTTGGGAGGGGAGTTTTAATGAATTTTGCCCAGAGTGAATACAGTTGCACAAGAAAGGTAGAAACAGCTTATTTTTTCATTACCCAGAGATTAGGGGAAATGTTATATGGCAATATGCAATCTTAAAGAGCTTTAGTAAGTTATCCTTGCTTGGGGCTGGAAGAGATTTCAAAATGGAGTGCTGATGGCATCACTGAGGCTGCACTGTGCACCTGGTGCTGCATGCATGTGTGGCCAGACTAGATCCAAGTTAGCCAATGTGAGCTGCTTGTCTAAAACGTGAGCTAGCTTCATCTCAGTTATACCAGAGCATCGGAGGGGAAAAGACTGGACGCCATGTAGCATGAAAGAAGATGTGTGTGCTTCTCAGATATTTGTCAAGAGTATTGTGACAAAGTGGTAGGAAGAGGGTTTTGATGGAATAAAATATCATTTCAACTGATTGAATTCTCAGTTGAAGTCACATGGATGTGTTTAATTTTTGTTAGAGCTACTGAGAATTTATTTATTTAATTCTCACTCAAGAAATGTTTTCTCTATTGATTTTATTGAGAGGGAGAGGGGAAGGGAGAAGGAGAGGGAAAGAGGGAGGGAGAGGGGGAGGTATGCCTTCCATATGTGCCCAGATCAGGGACAACGTTCCAACCTACTGAACACCTGGCTAGGGAAGAGCTACTGAGAATTTATAACTCTCAAGAATTTTATATGTAGGCCTCATATAATCCTCACACAAAAGGTAGGTCTAATTTTGTCACCATTTTATAGAAGAGAAAACTGTAGAGTTAAATTGCGTGCCCAAGGATACACAGCTAACAAGTAGCAAAGCCAGAATTTAAACCCAGGTCTGTCTGCACCTTAAGGTTAAGTTCTAGGTTTTGAACTTCTTTTAGCTTAAATTACAACTGTGAATTGAAAGATCTTAATGTAAGTAGTTATTCCTCAAAGGAATATAGGTTTTTCTACTTTACAAGTTACTTGGGTAACCTATGCTACTTTCTGATGGTCTCTGACAACTGGGCTTTTAATTTTTTCTTTTCTTGAGCTCCTTCAGGCTCTCCTTCTCACTAGCTATCTCTTCTCAACACACACATGCATATGGCACAATTCTTTACTTGACTCTTTTGTACCTTTTAATAATAATCCTATTTCTTTTCTTTACACAACGAACAGTCTCATTAGCTGCAACATCGTGGCTCTCACTGCCCGTCCTCCCACTCTGCTTAAGCTAGGCTCTCACGGGGCACAAGTGAGCTCTACCCACCAAACCAGAAGGCCTCTCCTGGGCTGCCCTTCACCTTGACCTTCTGCAGCATTTGGTTCTGCAGACCATCTACTTCTTGGAAAGCTGCATGTGCACATTAGACATATAAAGATTTATTAAATGATTGGTTAAATAAAATATTCAAACACTTTCTGAATTCTTAAATACGATGTATATATGGCTAAACACCAGAAAAAATTTTACATATAAACGTCCTTATGTATTTTTAAATAAATCATAAGAAAATGATTCTAATTAAGGATATTGCTCAACATTGTAACAACAGCCCTCTTTTGCAGAGTAAGGAATCAATTCAATTGTTTTTTAAAAAATATTGATATATTTTAGGTTAATATTTTTTTTAAGTGTTGGTATAGCATATATTAGAGTTGACTCAAAATGGATCACTGGCATGATGACTATAGTTAACAATACTGTATTGTACCAGTATATTTGGAAGTTGCTAAGAGAGTATATTTTAAAAGTTCTCATCACAAGAAAAAGTACTTTTGTAACTGTGTGTAGTAATGGATATCTTTAAAATTTATTCTGGTAATCATTTTCTAATATATATATGTCAAATTATTATGTTGTACACCTAAAACTAATGCAATGTTATATGTTAATTATATCTTACATAATAAAAAGGTAATATTTAAATTACCATCACTCCGCTACGCCCACGATTGGGCCAGCGGGTGACACAGGGGGCGGGACTCGGGGTGGCTGGGGTGGTGATTGGGCCGGCAGGACGCTGAGCTCGTGTTGCCAGCGGCAACGCGAGCTCAGCGTCTGCGCCATGGCTGTGCTGCGGCACAGACAGGCCTCTGGGGCAGCGAGCTGGCGTTTTGGAGGTTTGGAGGCGGCGAGGGTGGGCGGGTGGAGCGGCTCCCGGGGAAGGAGTCTGGCGGCAGTTGGACCGCAGGAGCGCGTGGCAGCGGCCCCAGCCTTCCTGGGCGGGAGGCAAAGGCAAGACCCCGGCCTGGGCTCCGGCAGCAGGAGGACCACGCCCCCGCCCCGCCTCGCCCTAGGGGCCCAGGGACTTTGGAGCTGCTGACCAGCGGACAGACAGCTTACACGTGCATGATTAAATCATGCACTGGGCTTCTAGTCTCAATATAAAAAAGGGTCATTGGTCTAAATGCAAGAGCAAAAGCTATAAAACTCTTAGAAGAAAACATGAGTCAATCTTCATGACTTTGAATTAGACAATGGTTTCTTAGCTCTGACACCAAAGCAAAAACAACAAAAGATGTTTTATATTAAAATCTTTTGTGTTTCAGAGGATACCATCAAGAAAATGAAAATAGAACCTATGAAATGTGAGAAAATATTTGCAAATCATATATCAGACAAGGGATTTCTATTACAAAGATATAAAGAACTCTTACAACTCAACAATAAAAAGACAACATGCCAAGCAAAACTCAACAAATAATTCAAATAGTTGGTTCTCAAAGTAGGTGTACCAATGGTCAATGAAATGATTCTCCACATCATTAATTATTATAAAATTGCAAATCAAAATTGTAATATACTACCCATTTGGATAGATAAGATAAAAAAGATAGATAATACAAATGTTGATCCACAATGAGATATCACTTCACACCTATTAGTATGGTTATTATTAAAGAAAAAAAGAAAAAATAACAAGTATTGGTCAGGATGTGGAGAAATTAGAATCCTTGTGCATTGCTAATGGGAATATAAAGTGGTGGACCTACTGCTCAGTACAGTATGGCAACTCCTCAAAAATTAAACATTGGATTATCATGTAATCCAGTAATTCCACTTTGGGGTATATAGTCAAACAAAATTGAAAGCAGGGATCCAAACAAATATTTGTACACCCATGTTTATAGCAGCATTATTTACAACTAGTAGCCCTGCGCACAAATCCATGTGCCAGTAGCTCGCCAGTAGCTCACTGCTGCCCTCCAGTAGCTCTCTGCCCATTGCCC
The DNA here is from genome assembly GCF_951640355.1 of Cnephaeus nilssonii. Taxonomy (NCBI): domain Eukaryota; kingdom Metazoa; phylum Chordata; class Mammalia; order Chiroptera; family Vespertilionidae; genus Cnephaeus; species Cnephaeus nilssonii. Next base: position 86,562,682 of record NC_137072.1, on the reverse strand, counting down.
GGCCCTCCTGTAGCTCCCCCTGCTCTCCCATGTCCCCTCCTAGCTTGCTGCCCTGCCCCCTCCTGTAGCTCTCTGCTGCCCGCTTGTAGCTCACTGCCCCACCCTCCTGCTGATGCGTGATCTGGTCGTTATGCGGTCGGTCATTACACGGTCAGTCATTACGCTTCACGGTGTAATGACCATTTGCATATTACATCTTTATTATATAGGATAGCCAAAAGGTGGAAACTACCCAAGTGTCCATCAATGTATGACTTGATTAACAAAATGTGGTATACTCACATAATGGAATATTATTTACCAACAAAAAAGAATGAAGTATTGATATATGCTACCACCTGGATGAATCTTGAAAACATGCTAAGTGAAAGATGTCTGACACAACAGGTCTCATATCATATGCTTCCATTTAAAAGAAATGTCTGGAATAAGCAAATCCATAAAGATAGAAAAAAGAGTAGTAGTTTTCAGGGGCTGAGCAGAGGCGGGTGTGGAGAGGGACTGTGGCTGGGTCTGGGCTTTTTCTTGGGGTGATGAAGATATTTTGAAATTTTATAGTGGTGATGGTTGTACAACCTTATAAATATACTAAAACCACCAAACTGTACACTTTAAAAGGATAAATTTTATGGTATGCGAATTATTACTCATATGGTATATAAATTATA